>NW_015171595.1:0-1754 GCF_001447785.1 Gekko japonicus | reverse complement strand
ATTTATTTACAGAGTTTATACCCTGCCTTTCTGCCCTCCTCAGGGCCCACCACATTGGAACGTGTGTTTTCACAATCCGATTTCCCACATTCCCCCTGATAGAGGAAAGAACAGAGACAAACTTGCCGGCCATGGAGGAATCTGATTTATCAACTTTCTCTGGCTGGATGTTAGAACATACCGGAATAAGGAACATGTCGGCATTCCGTTGCAGCGGTTGCTGATTGTATAATAAAATGGGGGAAGGCACATCTCGGTTATGGAAGCTGTTGAATTAAGGGGAATTAGAAAAATGATGCTGAAGTATTGAATTTGGCAGATTGATACTTAGTATTATTGCAAAAACAAAAGACGTCTTCTGGCATCTTTGAGACTGACAGATTTATTTTGATGTGAGCTCGCGGGCGAGATAACTTCTTAGGTGTGTCACAAAAGAACGGATTGTGTTCATGTTTGCTGACTCATTTGGAGGCAGACTACATGTATCAACATCTGGACAGCTGCTTTTTTGCAATGAAAAGCAGCACTGGGAGGGATACTAGTGAGTGGAGGTGGGTTGCCAACCTCCAGGTAGGGCCTGAAGATCTCCTAGGATTCCAACTGATATCCAGATTACAAGAGATTTGTTTCCCTAGAGAACATGCCTGCTTTGGAGGGCAGATTCTGGGGCATTACACCCTGAGTGAGCTCCCTCCCTTTCCCCAAAGCCCGCCTTCCCTTGGCTCCACCCCCCAAATCTCCAGGATTCTCCCCAACCCAGAGCTAGCAATCCTGCGAGTGAGGGGAAAGGATTGCTTTGACCCTGGAGAAGTAGGTCTTAGTGACAAAGGGTGAGGCCACGATAGATGTTCGCCTTTAACAGCCAGTCGCCCCCCTTCAAAGAAGAAGATGCAAGGTCACTTCCATGCTCGAGAGGAGACTGATGGAGCATAACAACAGGGGCTCAGTTAATTACTCTCAGCATTCCACAATTAAGGATACATCTGTCCATCAGCCTCGTTTTGACATGTTTATTTCCTGCACTATGTTGCCCCTCCCGAATATAAACCCAATGGTGATCACATAAACTGAGCTTGTTATTCCCATTTGATCCTTGAATCTGTTAAACATCTTCATTATGCCGTATGCTAATTTACTACTCACTCTCTACCTATATGTATGGACTGTTAACATCCACTTCATTGTATCTGAGGAAGTGTGCATGCACACAAAAGCTCATACCTTGAATTAATCTTCGTTAGTTGCTGGACTCAAACTTTGTTTACCCTTTAACAGTGTCATCCTAAGTGGGTCTACTTATAATCTTAGTTTTAGTGGGGCTTACTCCCAGGGAAATGTTCTTAGGATCATCCTGCATGGTTGCAGGCAAGGGCATAATGTGACTGCTAAAGTTTATTTAGTTCATCCATACCCCACCCTTCTTTCCAGTGGGGACCCAAAGTGCTTTGCATCATTCTCCTCTCCTCCATTTTATCCTCACAATAACCCTGTGCGGTAGGCTAGGCTGAGAGAGTGTGACTGGTCCAAGATCATCTGGCGAGCTTCCATGGCTCGAGTGGGGATTGCCTGGTTTGCTCAAATCCAGGGGTTAAATCCATCCCTTTCCGCTGCTAGGGGTTAAATCCACCCCTTTCCATGGCTGCCCAGCCTGTATTCCCAAGTCTCAGTGCTTCAGTGACAAAGTTGCCACATCTGGCAGAAATCTCTAGCAGAGTCTAGATCACCGGTGGCCAAACTGCGGCTTGGGAACCACA
>NW_015171594.1:191230-192557 GCF_001447785.1 Gekko japonicus | reverse complement strand
GTTAAATGGCCACTCCACTCCTGCACAGTGTCCAATGAATAATTGCAGTTTTAGAAAAATCCAAATTGTTATGCATTTCTGCTTTTGTCTGAGTTAGTGCAAAGATAGCATTTTACTCTTCTATAAGCCTATTCACACTTTAATAGAGTCCTCAGTGAGCCAACAGTTCATTTCTACAATTATGGAAATGTTACTTCCCTTTCTCACATCCTGGAATATTAAGCCTTCTTCCTTTTATATATTCCTTTAAATACTGTTGTTGAATAGCAAGGTGACATGTCATGCCCAGTAACTTACAGCACTGATCAAGTGAAAATACAGTACAGGTTATAATGACCTACCAAAAAGGGGGGGGGAGCTTTGCCATCCCCCCACACACACCAATTTGCCTTCAATGGCTGCAATTCAGTGGGGGCAGATTTCTACATTGCCAGGCCATACAGAGTGACACCTTTTGAATATCCAGGTGTGCTGCTGCCATGAACATAATAAAGCTTCTAATTAGGTAAATAAGGGCAACTCTCAAAAAGAAGCACATGACTACATAAGAGTTCTTGAGAAGACTGTGAGACATTGGGTGTTGAAAAGCATAGTAAATCAGGAATGGCTGCAATTCAGTGGGGGCAGATTTCTACATTGCCAGGCCATACAGAGTGACACCTTTTGAATATCCAGGTGTGCTGCTGCCATGAACATAATAAAGCTTCTAATTAGGTAAATAAGGGCAACTCTCAAAAAGAAGCACATGACTACATAAGAGTTCTTGAGAAGACTGTGAGACATTGGGTGTTGAAAAGCATAGTAAATCAGGGCTTTTATTTTAAAAATTTTGGGGGGAAGACATGTTTTACTCTGTAACCAGACTTGTTTTTTAAAAATGTATTTGTATCTCATTCAGTATAGTCCCACCAGTCTTGTTTCCCAGAGCTGAAAGTATGTGCTATATGCTATACAAGGTATAAGGCTCGTTGTGGAAATAAATACAACGAGATCTAGAAAGAGGCTCTGGGAGAGTGCTCCAGCTTTGGGCAAACAGTGTCAATTTGCTGTGGCGAACTCAGCAGGGTATAATGACAGAGTCCACTGTTTTCTCCAAAGGAACTGATCTCTGCTACCTGAAGAGCAGTTGTAATTTTGAGTGATCTCCAGCCCTGGAGATTGGCAACAATTGTTACCCAGAATGAAATGGCTGGGTTGGAGGGTGGAGTCTATGGCATTCTACCTGTCTGAGGTCCCACCCCTCCGCAAATCCCACCCTCTCCAGGCTCCACCCCTCAGATCCCCAGGAATTTGCCCGCCTGGAGTTGGCAACCCCATCTCCTTCCCA
>NW_015171594.1:64904-190347 GCF_001447785.1 Gekko japonicus | reverse complement strand
TAATAATAATAATAATAATAATAATAATAATAATAATAATAATAATAATAATAATAATACTTTTGATTTATTGATCGCTTTTCCCCACACACCTGCGGGCTCAGAGCGATTTACAGTCACTCATGACATTTGGACTAACAATATTCGTGGGGGATAGGGAAGACAACATACAGTATTTAATTACACACATTGTAGCTAGCCGGAGGATTCATCTGCAGGCTGGATCAGTCATGTTCCGACTGCATGTATTCTTGTCGGCTGGCTGATGACATCAGGACTTCTTGATGTCGTGCTGCCACACTGCCACCGCCTGGCCAACGCACTCCACTGCAGGGATGCCGAAACAGATCTTTTCATCTTTTGATCTCTGCCACGCCTCAGAAGTCACACTTGGCAGCTAACACCTTCCCAAAGGGAGTGGTGTGCCCACCCCCTTGCGGGTGGTCCCCAATTTATCTACTTGCCAAAGCTTTCGAATTGCTGGGTAGACGATGAGCTAGGGACAAGGCTGGTTGCTCACACCAGCACGGGGCTAGAACTGACAAAGCTTGGCAGTTCAGATGTTATAGTTATGCAGGGTTTACCCTCCTGCGCCACTGCGCCATAAAGCTGTAGTGGGGTCCAACATTCCAATGCACACCTACAGTGTTTAAACTAAAGAACTATCAGTCAGAAGACGCTGGCTTGGTTGGCTGGCTGCTTTGTGTAGTTCCGCCCACGTCAGCCCCGGCCAGCGTGTTCGGCTCAGTCTGCTCTGGGCCTCTAACAGGAGAGGACCATCTGCAGATTAGGTGCAGGGATGGGGCTTCTACGGCTGGGCCGCTTCAGCCCACTCTTCTCTGATAGGACCAGCGTTTCAAGGTCATTTGCATATGGAAGCTGATTGGACTTCTCTCCATTCCACACCTCAAACTCCCCCCCCGCAAGTGTCAGGATTCACAGCTAAACAATTCAGTACATGCTTTCAGGAAGGTTTTATTTTATTGAAAAAGCCATAGATGCAATAACAAGAGCACTGTTAGGAATGGCGGTCACCTAAGCGCACAATGGGATATAGGGGATTCAAATGCAACCCCCCAAATAATAGCCAATTACATGACCTCCCGCGCACGGCAAACTGCTGGGAAAGTGCTGGCCTGAATAGCTGACGCAAAGCTTGGAAGAGAGACGCTCCCACGAATTATAGACACTACAAACCTCCAGCACAACTTTAAAGATGAGCTTTCTGGCACTGAAGCAATTAAGCACATGGGAAGGAATGCCAAATAAAAGAAAACACCTCCACACTCATGACAGCATAGCTGACAGCAAGACAGTTGGAACTGTCAGTTGCATATGGGACCTGGTGTATTCTGAGGTAAAATATGTCCTCACTCACAACACATCACTTCCCCTTCAAAAGAAACACACCCAATAACACAATCATGCCACACCACAAAAAAGACAGATCACACCACATGCAGAATACCACAAGGCAAAAAATGATAGGAAAAGGTGCCAGTAGTCACCCCATTACTGCCACAGATATGTACCTGAGAGCGCTTCAGAAGATGGTGTGCAGGTCCCAGGTTCAGGTTTTAAAAGCTGCCTGGGGGATTATGGACCATTCACACACCTTCAACCTTAACATACCTCATAGGGTAGTTGTGCGGATCATACGGGGGAGAGGAGAATGATGTCAGTTGCTTTGGTCCCCACTGCAGGTAAAGACTAACCTTTCCCTAGGTAGAGGCTGTGGGGGGGGGATGTAAACCTGAAGACAGACAGGCAGATAAAGGTAGGCTGATGGTTGCCTGGAAAGGACATAGGATTGCCAACTCCAGGTTGGAAACTTCCAGGATATTTTAGGGATGAAGCCTGCTGAGGGTGGGGTCTGAGGAGGAGGAAGACGGGGGACCTCAGACAGATACGCCATAGACCCCACCCTCCAAACAAGCTGTTGCCAATCTCCAGGTGACAGCTGGAGAGCTCTTAAAACCCTGGTGCTAATTCAAAGTGCTGGGGATGTATTCAAGGCTCCCTCTAAGCTTTGAAGTCCTGTGAGCAAAAATTCTACTTGGTGAGCTCCTGGCATTAAAGCTGTGAGCGAGCAATTTGGCTGCTGCATGAATTATGGTTAGTAGAAAAGTAGGCAATGGATGAGCCAATACACAATGTTGGTGACAAATCTGTGAGCCGGAGGCTAAAAAAATGTGAGCTATCTCACACTAACTCAGCTTAGAGGGAACACTAGATGTGTTGCATTCTGGCAGGGGATGCTGTGAGTGTAGAAAACGATTTATCGACAGAGTAGTGTTTTGGAAAATCTTTAGGAATTGTTTGGTGCAGTTACCATGGGGCACCCACCCAGAGCCTCTGGCATTTTCTCACTCTGCTGGCATCAAAACCAATTGAAGGCAAAATAGAGATATGGAGACTTTTCCATCCTCCTTTGCATCAATTTGTCTTTGTTGGCAATGGCAACCCTAGGCCTGCAAGCACTCTCAGGGTGACTTCACGCCCCTTCAGCTGGGTCCCTGGGGGAGTTATAATCCTGCGCACTTCCTCCTTCTGCTGGAGTGCAGCTTTACCCCTGGGAGGTCCGGGAGGTGAGTCTGCTTAATGCGCCGCCATCAACCGGAACCAGATCTCCTCTAGTGTTGTTTCTATGGTTTGACAATCCAGGAGACCTGGGACTAGATCAGAGATGCTCTCTTCTGACACAGGATTTAGCCAGTGATAATTACAGGACTCAGTTTCCATATTTCAGGGTGCTGGGTTGTCAGACGATCCAAAGGAAAAGAGGCTTGTCTGTTTAATAGAGTTTAATGCATGGAAATGCATGGCATGGTGAAACCTGTATAAGGGCCAAGAAGCGACAGTTAGAACCGGATATGGAACAACTGATTGGTTTAGCATAGGAAAAGGAGTACGACAAGGATGTATATTGTCACCTTGCTTATTTAATATATATGCAGAGTACATCATGCGAAATGCTGGCCTGGATGAATCACAAGCAGGAATTAAGATTGCTGGGGAAAAGATCAACAACCTCAGATATGCAGACGATACCACTCTGATGGCAGAAAGTGAAGAGGACCTTAAGAGCCTCTTGCTCAGGATAAAAGAGGAGAGCGCAAAAGTGGGCTTGAAGCTCAACATCAAAAAAACTAAGATCATGGCATCCGGCCCCATCACTCCTTGGCAAATAGAAAGGGAAGTCGTGGAAGTAGTGACAGACTTCACGTTCCTGGGATCCCAGATCACCGCAGACTGTGACAGCAGCCATGAAATTAAAAGACGCCTGCTCCTTGGGAGGAAAGCGATGGCGAACCTAAACAGCATGATAAAAAGTAGAGACATCACCCTGCCAACAAAAGTCCGCATGGTCAAAGCAATGGTATTCCCAGTAGTCATGTATGGCTGCGAGAGTTGGACTATAAGGAAGGCCGAGCGCCGAAGAATAGATTCTTTTGAACTATGGTGCTGGAGAAGACTCTTGAGAGTCCCTTGGACTGCAAAAAGATCAAATCAGTCAATCCTAAAAGAAATCAACCCTGACTGTTCCCTGGAAGGCCAGATAATGAAACTGAAGCTCAAATACTTTGGCCACCAAATGAGAAGGGAGCACTCACTGGAGAAGACCCTGATGCTGGGAAAGATTGAAGGTCAAAGAAGACGGGGACGGCAAAGAATGAGATGGTTGGACAGTGTCATCGATGCAACGAACATGAAATTGAGCAAACTTCAGAGGACAGCGGAAGACAGGAGGGCCTGGCGGGAGCTGGTCCATGGGGTCGCGAAGAGTCGGACTCGACTGTGCGACTGAACAACAACAACAAAGGGTTGGGGCTTCCTTTGCTACACAGGAATATAAATAAATAAGTTATTTCATTTGATCAGTGCAAACATAAGCCCTATGAACGTTGGGCAGTGCCTTGCAAATCACAATGACTGTGCAAATGCAAACATTGCGGTGGCAATGTAGTGGAATTACTAAACCATTTTTTGAAGGTATTGGGGAAAGGGAGCTCTTGATGAACAGAGGCAACCCATTTATTTAGCAGTGTAAAAAGGGTCAATTTTGCACCCTGGTGTATTGCTGCACTTTAAGTTATTAAGTGTTACCGTGTAGGCATGCGGATGGAACTCCACTGATCAGGCATCCCTTGCAGTTGTTAGTGCCCAGGCTTTTGACAAGTTGGGCCTTTCCTGGGGTGAAGTTGGGAACTCACTCTTCTCTGTTCAGTGCCGCTCACTGGCAGCCGCCCTGAGCTATGTGTTCCCTTGCCATGGGGTAGTGTCAGTGGTACCTTGTTCATATCAGGACTTTTGTCTGGTCACTGCACTCCATTTTGGGGAGTGGCATTTTGGATCAGTGAGCGAGTGGTAGGCTTTCACCTAGCGTTCAACAAATGGAATTGCAATAGTTGAAAGTTTAATGAGGTTTTTATTTCAGGTGCTGCTGGCCGCAGGGTGAGACAAAGAGTAGACGTCTACGGCCACAGCGTAGTCTTTTGGCCACCCACCAGGCCAGGAGGGCACCCTGGCCATGAAGCCCATGGTGCTACGAGCTGAGATGGCCCAGAGTGCGAATAGTTTAGCCTGCAAGGCCCTTGGGTGACAAGCTAAGGCTGTCCTTGTGATGATAACAGCAAGATGGCCCAGAGTGCAGATAGTTTGATTGGCTATTCTGACTTGCCATGAATTCAAAGACATTGTGCTTTGCGTGGAGACTGACCTTGCGATGAAAAGAGCAAGGTGGCCTGGAATGCAGATAGTCTGGTTGGCTATTCTGCTTCGCCATGAAGGACTAGACATGGTGCACGAGTGGAGACTGATCTTGCGATGATAAGAGCAAGGTGGCTCAGAGTGCTGATAGTCTAGTTGGTTACTCTGCAACTCCATGTAGGGCAGGGCCCTGGTGTTGCAATGCAGTGGCTGACCTTGCGATGATAAGAGCAAGGTGGCCCAGAGTGCAGATACTCTAGTTGGCTATTCTGTCTCGCCTTGTAGGGCAAGGTCCTGGTGTTACAAGTGGAACACAACCTTGCGATGATAAGAGCAAAGTGGCCCAGTAGTGCGGAGAGTGGGGTTGCTTATCTGCCTTGCCAGGTATGGTGCAATGTGGAAACCCAGGCTTCAGGGGTAGGCGCTCCTAGGTGGCGACCAGTTTGCTGAGCTGCCGGTCATGAGCCAGAATGATGGCTCTGGACCAGAGCTGGGTGACCTGCCCGAGAAAAGGGCAAGGAGCTTGGTCATGGGAGTGACACCTGCCTTGCCTGTTCTGTGCTCGCTTAGCTCGTCCCTTGCCGCAATGTTATGTTAAATAGTTAATAAAGTGGCCCTTGTTTACTTCCAAACTGTTGTCTGTCTTGTTATTTCACCTGGGGGGGCAACGAAGCTCCCGGCGACCCGGCAACGCCGCTGGTCGCCGGGGGCTGCTTTGCCGCCCTGAGGAAGCCGGGCAGCAACAACCACGACGCCTTGCATCATGACATGGGCAGGGGGTGGAGCCAGCTTAGATAAACTGCCAGGCTCCGTTCCCGCCAGATGTCACTTGCTCCAACGTGCTCGCCCACCCTCCCATAAATAGGCTGGTCACTTGGCAGGTTGGTGCGGGCAAGAAACCAGAACCGGTGAGCACCTTACGGCATTTTCCCCATTAGGCAACAGGGGGTCATCAGGAACTACCTTTGGATTTCTAAGGTCCAGGGTGGGGAATGGTGATCACCTCCTCTGGAAACCTCTTAGGGTATCCTCCTCTCTGCAAGTTGGAAGGCTTCAGGGGTAGGCGCTCCTATGTGGCGACCAGTTTGCTGGGCTGCCGGTCATGAGCCAGACCAATGGCTCAAGATCGGAGCTGGGTGACCCGCCCGAGGAAAGGCAAGGAGGTTGATCAGGGGAATGACACCTGCCTTGCCTGTCCCGTGCTCGCTTAGCTGGTCCCTTGCCGAAATGTTATGTTAAATAGTTAATAAAGTGGCCCTTGTTTACTTCCAAACTGTTGTCTGTCTCGTTATTCCACCTGGGGGGGGGGGCAACATCTCAGACAATTTCTTTTAAACCAGAAATTATACTCCTAAATAGATGGGACGAATCAATAAAAGACAACACTATGGAGTCTGTCTCGACACTACTCGCAACAGCCAGAATAACGATAGCAGCAGCCTGGAAGTCACCCTCCTCACCCTCTTTGGTAGCGTGGCATGACAAATTATGGGAACAGTTCCTAATGGTAAAAATCACAGATTCAATACAAAGAACACAACAGACAAGCACAGCTCCACACATGAGATTTGTTAAAACATGGTCACCAATACTAAACTATATGTCAAGGCAAGAAATACTCCCGGCAAATACCTTATATCACAAGTGGTTATACCTGTGAGAAATACAAAGCAATCAGATCTGCTAACAAGGACAAACTCTGCACACACATTCAAAACAATAATTATAACACCTATCAAAAGTAATATACCTAGGGGAACATCTTATCACTTACTAACTAAACATAGGACTGAACTGGGTAATGAAGAATAACCTACCTGTAAGTTACTTGGCTAGAGAATATATAGTTTATATGTATTTTTATTGTTAAAATATTAAAAATAAATTTATTTTTAGGATGCATTTATACAATATGATCTGATTGCATCAAATGCTTAGAAATATTGCTCATGCTAGGATCAACTAATACATGTTTAATCAAGTTGACACCCCTACAGAATCAAAAAGAAATTAATATAGAAGCTGTGAACAAGAAACTTTCCTTATCAGACCTTCACATCAAGGTGTGAAGTTTGCAGTTATCATGGCAAAGTAAAATGCCTATCTGAATTTAAACAAGACAGCAGTGCAATGTTTCCTTTTAATCTGTAGACCAGGAGGTCCCCAATGCAGTGCCCATGGCCCTTGATGACATCTTTTCTGGCACTCACCAAATGTCTTTGGGCAGGGCCAGGTAGGGCTTTTGTCCAGCAAAACCTCTGATTGGTCATTGAAGATTAGATTGGCTGTCAAAATATTTAAAAGCATTGCTTTGGCAGCAGCTATCACCACAGCATAAGGGTCTTCAAGATGTGACTGAAGGCAAGCTACAGCAGCCATTTGTGGTTGGCTCTGACTTCTGTGGCAGCCATTTTTGTGGCTGCACTCACCATGGTGTGTCAGAATTCCATAGGTGCTAACAAGCTCAGAAAGATTAGGGAGCCTTGCTGTAGACAATATGCTCCAGAAAATAGAGCTAGGTTACATGGGACTGGAAGAGGCTTATATAGCTTGAAAACTCTATGGGGGTTGCCATATGTCAGCTGTGACTTGACAGCACTTTCCTCCACCACCAATCTGTTTTATGAAGTCATTTTGATTTGATTTTATCAATAGGAACCTGTAGGAATTGATTCCAATCCAGTGTGGGAATAATTGTTGGACATAAGATATTGGTTCAGGCAAGATTTTGTATAGATGGGACAGAAATATTTGAAATAAACAAGTTGCTCATCCTCTCACCCCCATTCCACAATGCACCACCTTGTCCCATCCCTTTCCCCCCTCTCTGTCTGGATGTTGGGATGTGGAATAGCATGGTTTAGATTAATTATTAAAAGTATGGAATTGGAAACTTTTTTTAAAAAAAGTAATGTTTTTATTGGTTTTGTCAAAACCGTTTTGACAACAAACAAGGTAAACAGAATAAGAAGCAAATGATGGGTGTGGCTGGATGACCACACGTCTGGTAACATGGGGGTGTGGCCTAATATGCTAATGAACTGTGCTGTCATGGGTGTGGCCTATTATGCTAATGAGTTCCTGCTGGGCTTTTTCTACAAAAAGAGCCCTGGATACTGTATCCAAAAAAAAGTAAATGGAACATCCTGGTCCAGGCTATGTCCAAACCACGCCCATGGCTGCCAAGTCCAGGTTGGGAAATTCCTGGAGTTTCAGGGGTGAAGCATGGGAAGGACAGTGTTTGGTAAGGGGAAGGGCCTCAGCAGGGTATAATGCCATAAAGTCTACTCTCCAAAGTAGCCGTTTTCTCCAGAGGAGGTAATCTCTGTTGTCTGGAGATTCATTGTAATTCCAGGAGAAATCCAACCCCACCTGGAGGTCTATTTCTATTTATTTATTAATGTAAATATATGCCCTTTTCCTTATGATTCAAGGCAGCTTACAGTAATAATTACAAACATTTCCAGTTAAAAATAAAAATAAAATAGCAAGCCTAATGGGTTCTCTTAATATCAATAATAATAATAACCGTAACAACTACATTTCAAAAATTAACAGTAATTAACAAACCAAACTCAGATTCTGGTTCGATCAATTGTAGCTAACCATAGACAATGGAATGACCTGTAAAACTACAGTTATGTTAAACCATGATTTTACACAATGTCAGATTGAGCCTTGGTTTGTTTGTTTCTTTGTTTCAAGTTGAGACTCTTGATAAGCTAAGTGGATTTTGTCCATGTTTAGAAATAGCATGGCTGACTGCTATCTCAAATATGTCAATTCAGTTGGTTTCCATCCTGAAGTCTTGATGTTATACAGCTGCTTTTTCCTCTTTTGCAGATTTAGCCATACAAATCCCTAATATTCAGACAAGTTACGTTGATAACACAGAAACATGTTTGCTTCTCTTTTTTCTGTTGCAAGTTATGTCTTGCTCAGCATACTCCTCTGGAGGGACAATACTGGAGGTGTAATTATTTCTAATTATTAGGATTCACCCTTCGCATTGCCAATATTCATATGCATATTCTGAGGCCCAATGAATTCCCAGTATGAACCTGAAAAAAATGAACCCTTATATAAAATTTCCCTTTGCCTTTCTAAGTTGGAATTATGGACAGGGAACATGATCAGAAAGAGAAAGATTCTGAAATAAGATTTACTTCCCAATGGCAGGCATATTTCGGTTCCTACTATTCTTTCTGTGGCTACAGCTACCTACAGCTGTGGACAAGGCACACACTATTTGCTCCATGACTGGTCCCTTCCAGTTCCCATATGAGTATTCTCAGAGAGGTGACATAATCATTGGAGACATTGTGGCTCAGTATGGATGTATTTTTGATCAAACCACTTACTCTGAAAACCCTAGAACTATGGCGGTAGATGGACTGATGTAAGGAAATAACTTTGTTTTGTGTATTAGGCTAGATGCATTCCAGATAGTGTTTAAGCAAGAGTGGCCAGGTTGTACTTTACCTGGAAATATAGCCTTGTTGCTAATTGCAGACAGGACCTAAGAGCATAAGAAACAGTCACAGGTGCCACACACAGCAGCAGAAGCTGGAGGAGATGCTGGAGCAGAAGAATCAGTTTGCTGCTCTCTTCAGCAACCAAGGACATAGTTTTCAGAGCCATGAGTGACTGGGCTCTGGGTTTTATATTTCCCACAGATAAGATTGATCACAATCCAGATATAGTAAAGCACAGAGTCAATCTTTCACTGAAATAAGGGGTCACAATATTCTAACACTTCTATTGAAATCAGTGGGATTTATATATGCTAGTCTTGGTTGTATCATGCTCATGAATCTAATCTTAAAACAGGCAGGGCCCAACAGAACTGTTGGTTGAGAAAAGTAAGGAAAGAAATTGTTCTTGAAGCTAAACTAGCAAGCTAGCAATGTTTGTATTGCACCAGAATTAATGATTTTACAGCTCTCGCTCACTGTGTCATCCATCAGAAAGAAATGTTCTTCCTCTGCTCAGATGCAAGGCTTATCAGTAATGGCTCCAACATGAATCAAATCAAATAAATCAAATAAATAAAGAAGCTGCTTTCAGTCTTCAGTTGGTTCTATTGATCCTACGCAGCTGGTGGCTGTGATTGTTATTGGGTTCTTCTTGGCCTCCCGTTGTGGGTAGGAGATGAGATTAAGTATTTTACTCTTTTAACCCACTGCCTTGCCATCATGTTTTCCATTTTAACCTCTTCTGAGAAACACAGGATAAAAATATTTTAATACTTAAGCTTTATGTATTTCTGATTTTCATATTTTGTATGGAGTTGAAGTTATGTACCACTGAAATACATCTAAAACTTCAGCAGATGATTCTTGAAATGCTAAATGTCTTTTAAATATTTATTTATTTAAAAAGAAAAGAACAGCAAGGAGGAAAAAAACCTCTGAAATCCTGCAACTAAATAAAATAAAAATTTGGAAAAGGTATACATAAAGACAGAAGTAACAACAATGGTGGCAAATCTATACCTAACTTTCTATAAAAGGTTTCCAAAAGCTAAAAATAAGTCCATACTCAATTGTCTATATGCCATCTGTTAAATATTGAGAGACTCCAAGATCCTCAATCCGATGATTTACCTGAGGTGGGCATTTATCCTTTCAGTGTTGTAATACAAGTTTTTCTTAGCAGTAGGGCATGGAGGGTCCATTTTCATTGACCACTGGTTAGCCTACAAGAGATGGATGGATAGTTTAAAAGTGCATAAGCACCCTCAAAAATAAGTGAATATTCTCACACAAAATAGAAACGAGCAATAACATCTAAAAGTTCAGTAGATGGTTCTTGAAATGCTGAATATCTCTTTCTTTTCATAATATAAACCTTCCTTTAGTGTTTCACCAAAGAGCTACCAGCATGTCCTGTCATTTGCATTTGCTGTGAAGGAGATTAATGAAAACTCCAAGATCTTACCCAATGTCAGCCTGGGGTTCCAGATCTTTGATGGCTATTTCAATGCCAGGATGACTCATCAAAACACCCTGAAGCTTCTGTCTTCCTGGGAAAGAATTGTCCCCAACTACAACTGCAACAAGACAAAAAATGTGATAGCTGTGGTTGGGGGACTGAACTCTGAAATGGCCTTTCATATAATTACTATTCTAAATGTCTACAAGATCCCACAGGTAAAAGAAGCTTTTACATCTGTACTGTCTTTCTAATATCATAAGGATTAAGCAAATGAAGTGCACCAGGTCATACTGTGAGAGGGGAGAAATCACATATTTAATGCTCCTCCAAATGAAAAAAAAAACCCTGCAAATTAAAATCAGAAAGAAAGGTTTGGTCCTAGCCTTTTGCTTGCTGTGATGGTTTTCAATTTACAAGGAAGTAGTAATCTTGTAGAATTTTGAAAAATGTAACTGCCTCCCTGTAGTTTGAACTACTACAGTCCTTTCTACCACCTCAGCAATGTGCTGGCTTAATATCACCTCCTCCTGCTGCAATTCTAGCCCAGACCAAAGGGAGTGAGAATTCAGGACTCAGATGTGAATCTGACACAAAAGAAACAGGCTTTCCTACTCTTTCATGAACTGAGGCTGAGGAAAGATCCATCTCCCCCACCTTAAGACTTCCAAAGTACATATATCTGGATGGGTTGATGGAAGGGCTGTGAGACTTCATTCCTGAGAGCAATAACACACATGAAACATAAATAATCTTGGAAATATCCCTATCTTTTGATGAAGATGCCCTGCTCATGGAAGATGGCAAGAGTGATGCTCATGTGTTTCCCTCTAACTGCTTGACGTGTATTTGTGAGTAATTGGGATGGCTCATGAAAGTCTCAGGCAAACCAAAATTGAAAGGCCTAAGTATAGAGGAGAGAAACTAGACCCTCATGAGTTGAATTTGCACATGTACTAACAAAAACAAAATGTTTCAAAACATGCAAACTTTTTAAGGGGATGAGCTTTTGCTTTGAGCGCAGAAGGTCCCAGTTCCAAGCCTCATCATCTCCAGTTGAAAAGAGCAGGCAGTAGGTAATGAGAAAGACTTTTGCCTGAGACCCTGGAGAGCAGCTGCCAGCCTGAGTAGACCGCACCGACCTTGAGGGACCAGCGATTTGAGTCAGTATGAGGCAGCTTCATATATTTGATAACATCCCTAGAATTAAAGAAATGTTATGCCGTGAGAGCTATAAGTTATGCATGATTCCCAGGAAAGTCTTACACATTTCTAATTTTTAAATACACTTGCTATGCATTCCTAAACAGTGTTAAACCTTTTCAAATCCATTGAAGTCAATGGTCTTAGAAGGTTGTAACTCGATTTAGAATTTTTATTACTAAAGATTTATCCCTGGACTTCCTCTCAACTGGAAATTAGGATAACACATTGTAACTCGTCATCAACACTCAGTGTCATCATGAACATTCATTTGTTTTTATTCAGATTGCCTACTGTGTCTTTGCTCCAGTGAGTGATGTTAAAATTCAGCTCCCTTCCTTCTATCGCATGGTCCCCAATGAAGAGGTTCAGTACACAGGCATTGTCCGGCTCCTTTTGCATTTCCAATGGACGTGGGTTGGGATCATGGCAACGGATGATGATCAAGGTGAAAAATTTGTGCATACTTTGACACCTATGCTTTTCAAACATGGGATCTGTGTAGCCCACACTGAAAAGATGCCACCACTATATCAGGCACTACATGCATTCAGATCAATGCAATCTGTTCTACCTGTGGCCACTTCTCTTGCCAATTCCAGTGTCAGGCTATTTGTTATAAATGCGGATCTTCAGACCATAAATGCCTTGAAATGGTTGATATATTTTAATGAACTATTAGGGGGTATTGCCAACACTTTCATGGGAATGGTGTGGATTCTGACAGCCCACTGGGATTTCTCATCACAGACGGAGCTCAGGGAATTTGACATGCACATCTTCCATGGTGCCTTGTCCTTTACAATTCACACAAATCAGGTATTGGATTTCACAAAATTCCTTCAGAGGGTACGTCCTGGCTTACAGCAAGAAGATGGTTTTATCAGGGTCTTCTGGGAACAGGCATTCAACTGCACATTGTCTGATTCTGATGAAAAAAAGGGAAAGAATAATGAGGGTTGCACAGGAGAAGAGAGGCTGGATAGCCTTCCTGGAATTATTTTTGAAATGACCATGACTGGCCAGAGCTATAGCATCTACAATGCAGTCTATGCCATAGCACATGCGTTACATAAGATGTACACATCAAGACTGAAACTTAGAGCAGTGGTGGACAGAAGTCGATGGGGTCCTCTAAATCTACAGCCTTGGAAGGTAATGTTTCATGACGTTCAGAACAGACCTCTTGCCTTGGGTTGTCCTCTAATGTGTGAAGGTATCTGATAAAGGAAGTGTAGCATTGCATCCAAATTTTGACACAACATTTCCCTTTGTTTGAAATCTTACATCTCTCTCATTTCTTAAAGTTGTTCATAGAAGCTGTAGGAATCACTGTAGCCCAAAATCATGTTGTTTTGTTAAACTTCTCTTTCTTGCGTATGAGTTGGGGAAGTTTGAGTGTCAATATAATTCTGTGCTTCTCTGACAATATTAGAGTATACATTAAGAACATAAGAGAAGCCAATGTTAGATCAGACCATCTAGTCCAACACTCTGTCACACAGTGGCCAAAAATACCAGGTGCCATCAGGAGGTCCAGCAGTGGGGCCAGGATACTAGAAGCCCTCCCACTATTGCCCCCCCCCCGAGCACCAAGAATACAGTGCATCACTTGCCCCAGACTGAGAGTTTCTATCTATACCTTGTGGCTAATAGCCACTGAAGGACTTCTGCTCCATATGTTTATCTAATTCCCACTGGAAGCTGTCCATGCTTCTGGCCACCGCCACCTCCTGTGGCAGTGAATTCCATGTGTTAATCACTCTTTGGGTGAAGAAGTACTTCCTTTTATCTGTTCTAACCTGACTGCTCAGCAATTTCATGGAGTGCCCATGAGTTCTTTTATTGTGGGAAAGGAAGAAAAGTAGTTCTTTCTCGACGTGCTCTATTCCATGCATAATCTTATAAACCTCGATCATGTTACCCCTCAGCCGTCATTTCTCCAAGCTAAAGAGCCCCAAGTGCTTTAACCTTTCTTCATAGGGAAAGTGTTCCAACCCTTTTATCATTCTAGTTGCCCTTTTCTGAACTTTTTCCAGTGTTATAATATACTTTCTGAGAGGTGGTGACCAGAACTGTACACAGTACTCCAAATTAGGTCACACCATTGGTTTATACAGGGGCATTACGATACTGGCTGATTTGTTTTCAATTCCCTTTCTAATAATCCCCAGCATAGCATTGATGTGATGGATTCCAGGCTTGAGATCAGCCTGCAAGCAAAGACACCTGCAAGTCACGTGACTAGCAGTGGTGATGTAAGCCTGATGCAGAACTCAAGGGGGAGTTCTAAATAAAATGATTTCTGTAGTAACTATAAGGTTTGTATTTTTAATGTTGGAATAGTGATATAACTTATATAGTATAAGGTTTGAACCCATCACATACACCAATTGATCAGGAAAAGGCTCAGACCTTTCCCCTCAGGCAATGGCTCAGACCTTTCCCCTCAGGCAATCGTCTGTGATTGTGACAGATTCCAGCCTTGAGATCAGCCTGTAAGCAAAGACACCTGCAAGTCACATGACTAGCAGTGGTGATGTAAGCCTAATGCAGAACTCAAGGGGGAGTTCTAAATAATAATAAAAAAATCTTGACAGTTGGAGTTTGGCAGTTGAGACTGTCAGTTGGTTTGTAGTCTGTTGGTACTGAGCCAGGGGGCTGACAAGTCTTGTTGGAACAAATGAGATATCTATATAGTTTCCAATATTAAGGGAAACCAAGAAAAGCCAAACGTGAATACCATAGTGGAAACTAAGGAGTCTTAACAATTAATTAATAAGAAATACACATTCGTCTCCCTTAGAAATTATACCCTGCTGGAGAAAGAGCCTGGTATAGGGGTTCTGTGTGTGCCAGAAGTGTTTATTGGATTAGTGGATGTCCAAAAATCAAACTAAGGTACAGCAGAGGTATTTCTCTGTGAAGGTGGAGAGTACCTAAGAAACCTACACAAAAACTGGCTGTCTAAAACAGCATAAGGGTTGAGTTTGGAGAGCGAGAGTGATTTGTACTGTGTCATCTGAAGGGAATGATTATAAAGGAACTAACCTAAAGCTGAAATATACCATCTGCAACTACGTATCCACTAGCATCAAAGCTTTCCCTTGTAAATATATTTCCTGCCTGCATTTGTAAATAACCTCTTCAGTTGGTTTTACTGTTCCAAGTTGCATGTGCCTCAGTGTCTGACAGTATCTGACAAAGTTAAACAGTAAGCTTCATCCTATATAAAAAGGCAGTGCTCATAAAAAGCCCCAGAGACAATAAGTGGCTTGAGTTTTGACAAAAGGACGAACTGTGTGAGTTCCTGGGTTGAAGGAGGCTGGCAAACAATGTCAGTGGAAAATAAGCCTGCTCCAGCCCTCATACCCTAAAATAAGGGGGGGGGGTTATCACTTTTTTATTGCAGTTGCACACCTTTTTATTGCAGTTGCACACCGTTTTATTGCAGTTGCACACTGTCTAGACCTTTTTAAATTGCAGTTGCACACTGTCTAGACATTTTCATTGAGTTATCTACTATGACTCCAAGATCTCTCTCTTGATCAGTCTCTGCCAGATCAGGTACATTGGAGAACCTGGTGAATTAGGGATGGTGTCAACTTTATCATTCCTGGTAATTCAACTCAAAAACATCCATTTCATTTGTGTGTGTGTATGTGCATAAGTCAAACACATGACTCTTTGCTTTTACTCCATTTTGCCTTTGCCACCACTTTCTGGAATAAAGGCATGAAACACCAATAAACTGTTAGAAGTCCAAGGTCTTCACTTAAAAAAAAAAAAAGAATTCTAAAACATTTCGTTGGCCCAAAAGGTAGGCCAAAGAGGTAGGCCCAAGAGGTGAGTTAGAACAAGTTAAAGAACTTCCTTATCCTAGAATTTTATTTACTTCTAATCTAAACTGGGTCTCACTTCGAAAAACTGTGAGAAACCAAATCAAACTGTGTATTGAAATGGCTCAAAGCCTTTTGCTTGTAAACACTAGAGAGAGGGTTTTTTAAAAAATATTTTGATAATTTTGTTAACATGTACATTTTCAATCTAGTTTCACCCTTTCCTGAGAAGCATCTCATTCAACAACACTGCTGGAGACCTGGTATTTTTTAATGAGAATGGGGAAATAGCAGCTGGATTTGATATTATTAACTGGGTTACTTTACCAAACAAGTCCTTTGTAAGAGTGAAAGTTGGAAGGATGGATCCACAATTTTCACCGGGCAGAGAGTTCATCATTAATGAAGAGGCCATTGCATGGCATAGTATGGTGAATCAGGTGGGATCCAAATCATGTATATAATTCTGAACTTGGCCCCAGGTATAAATCAGAAGATGAGGCCATGTCCTGTAGAAGCAATGTCTGTATTAATGCAGACATTGTAATTTTAAAAAGATTTCACAAGATTACATTGTGAGATCTTTGCTGCCATTTGGGCTTCCTTAGCTACCCCAAACCACATTGTTAAGGATTAGTTTCCAATGCAAAGAGGAAAAGTGTGAACAAGCTTGGTAGGTGGGAAGGAAGAAAAAAGTAATCAAAGAAGAAGTGCTGGGGTGACTGTTGGGAGAGGAGAGGGGGAACGTTGTGGGGGGGGGGTAGAGGAGGGAACTGTGACTCCTCACATATCCTTGCATGTCCTCTCCTTATAATAATAGTAATTGGGATTCTGTTCCAATACTAATCCTCTGTGTTCCTTCTCACCCTACTGTTCAAATTCCATTAAATATCTGTGACATTCTCAGTCATTTTAATGATATAGGAAACTATGAGAAATTCACTGCATCCTTAGTTTGCAAATTATTTTCTCATCTTTGAAAGCTTTATTTTTAAATCCAATTTAAAGGCCCACTTTTCTGCTATGAATTGAATTGCTGAAAATCAACAGGATTTTAAGAGAACATTGCTGATAAACTAGAAATGCATCATGTTTTCCTTATCTTTTGGGGGGTTAGGTGCCTCCCCTTGCTGTGTGTAATGACCACTGTCATCCTGGTTATAGCAGAAAGAAGAAGGAAGGGGCACCATTTTGTTGCTACAGTTGTGCTCTGTGTCCAGATGAGAAGATTTCAGATCAGAAAGGTAGTACATATGATGTACACTTTTAAAATATGAGACAAATGACCCACAGCCAAAATCTTTCCATTTCTGATATGTTAATTGGGTTGGGTTTAGATTTGTGCTTGGGAGTTTGTATCATTTCTTTCATTTTGGTTATTCATTCTCAAAGGGGATCCTGCTTTTCAGGCAAATGCATCCATGTTTAGCATTAAAATCTAGGACAAAGGGGAAAGGAAAGATTCCAAATGATAACACAGATAGCACTGCAGCCACTTGAAGAAGAATAGCACGAGGAGGAGGCAAACTTATTAGGCAAGAGCATTTGGTGGCCAAAGTGAAGCAAAGCATGTAGACAGGGAGGCAGAAGGAGGAGGCCTTGAGGTAGATTTGGTTTGGAGAGCTAATGGCAAGCCATGGAGAGTAGAAAGAAAGGGGAACTTTGTGTGGCAGGGCAGGGATAAGGAAAAGAGTGGAAGGCAAAGTCCTTATCTGTCTCTTTCAGGACTGGAAATCCCACATGTATGTAATCCTGATGGCTTCAGTTTCCAGTCAGTCAACAAATCCCAGACCTTCTCTCTCCTCCCTAATGAATAAAGATTAAGCCATTAGGATGATTTTGGTTGTCTTGAAAAAGTAAAGCTATTCAAGTGAGAGAAAGGCAAGAATGTAATAATTAAAGAAAGGAAAGAAACACATGATGTTTTTTTGTTATGGGCTGTTCAGAGGGGAAATTTGTTTCATTTTCATATTAATTAGGCTAATTATGGAACACCAAACTTTTTGTAATTATTGTGATTTATAACTAAAGAAATGGCCAAGTCTAGTTGGATTGAACCATCTGTTCTGCTGTTGAAAAAAAGGGGTTGGGGACAGGGGTTATAGTAAAGAGGAGATAATATGCAATTGAGTGGGAAAGTGAGCTAGATCCATTCCATCCATCACTACAAATAACTCAGAGCAAATGGTGCCTTTTAAGCTTTCCTTCTTTGTTCATCATCCAGTCTCTGGTGTAGGCACAACCCCTAGTGTCATGTAGGAAGTTCAAAGAATGGAGAAAGACTGGGGATTTCATAAAGCTGCCAAGGTTCATGAAAATCAGAATATGAATCTTGCAGAATATGAATCTTGCAATCCAGACACATATTGGCTGAGCTCAGACTGGCAGTTTGAAGCAGGAGGGAGTTGTGGCAAAAAAGACCCGGAACAAATTGTCACACTGTGGCCACACTGTGTGTACTGATGCGGGGGGAATACTGGGAGGAGGCATGAGGAAGCATTCACACTGTTGGTCTGGAGGCGCAGCTGTAAGCAGTGTTTTCTTCACTCTGCGGCAGATCCCTGTGTGCCTAGGCAAGGCGGCAAATAGGGCAGGATCCATAGCACAAGGTACATCCGGCCACATCACTACCCCCTCTTCAAGGCAATCATCTGCACCTTCCTGGTGCCAGAGTGAAGCTAGGAGTTCAGTCAGCGTAAACAGCTGGTGCACAATATTAATGTGAACAGCCCATTTAATCCGCTTGTAAAACATTCCTCACACGCACCTATATTGGGGCAAACTGCCAGTCTGAACTCGGCCATTTTTTGTTTAATGAGAGACTTGGCAGTAGTTCATAAC
The DNA here is from genome assembly GCF_001447785.1 of Gekko japonicus. Classification (NCBI taxonomy): domain Eukaryota; kingdom Metazoa; phylum Chordata; class Lepidosauria; order Squamata; family Gekkonidae; genus Gekko; species Gekko japonicus. The sequence goes on along the minus strand of NW_015171594.1, from coordinate 171,820 downwards.
CTTTTATTCTGAGAAGTCAAGTGGTGCTACAGGACTCATCTATGCCATTGGTTTATGCAAAATTCCAGATTCTTCTTCCTTTCCTCAGACTAATTACAAAGGCCATGTTCTCCTTCAACATGTCTGGGGTCAGAACGTCACCATCCTCAACTGGTGAATCTAAATCAAGTATGCCTTGCTGTCTCCCTAGATGAACAACTTATAAGAGACGGGCATGCTGACAATGTGACAGAATAGAGGAGGATCTTTTAAAAGCATGAACTGTCACAAAAGTCCGTGACCCTCCACAGAGTGTGCACCCACACACTGCACTCTATTGAAGGGCCAAGTGAGAAGCCAGAAATACACAAATTACCCAGCAACTCCCAGCAGCAAGGATGAAGGTTGGGTAGGAGGAGGAAAACATGAGTTAGGAAACCCCTTTCTTTTCCTGCTTCTGAGGCCTCAGAAGGCAGTGGTGTAGTGGGCAGAAGCTGACACCCAGAGTTGGAGGAACAGGCAAAGCAAGACCACCACCTCAACCCCTGTCATCACTTAATTCCTTGGGTGTTGTCTTTCTGTCCGATGAAGGTCTTTGCTCTTCACTCCTAGCACCAGACAACAGCAACTAGAGGGGCACAAGTGTAATCCTCAAATGATTTTTACACACACACACACGCATGGAGATAATTCCACAAAGTTATTCCAAATCTGGAAGTGGGAGCTATCCCAAAAAGAAAGCAGAAGATCTAACAAATTATGGGTGTGTTGTGAACTATGAAATCACATCTTGTAAGCAAAGAAGGGTTGGCCCTGGTTAGTATGTGGATTAGAGATCACCAAGGAAGACTAAGGACACCACGCAAAGACAGGCAATGGCAAACCATCTCTGGATGTCTCTTGCCTTGAAAACCCCATGGGGTCACCATAAGTCAACTGTGACTTGACAGCTAAAAAAACCAAAAAACAAATGCTGTGTATAGCCAAATTCTTACCCATAAGAAAGTAGATATTTCAAACCTTTGAAAAAAAATTATGTATAACTTATTACACCATAATAAGGCTATGGGGAGGGGAATAAAGTCAGCATTTGTTCTATTTTTCAGATATGGATGACTGTTTTAAATGCCCACAAGACCAATATCCAAACAAGAACCAAGATGAGTGCATTTCCAAAGATCTACATTACCTCTCTTTCAAAGAAACTTTGGGGATCACGTTAGCCTCATGGGCTCTCTCTCTTTCTCTGATCACAGCTTCAGTCCTAATAATTATCATCCAGAACCAAAACACCCCAATTGTCAAAGCCAACAATCGGGACCTCACCTATTCTCTCCTCATCTCCCTGTTGCTCTGCTTCCTGTGCTCCTTGCTCTTCATTGGCCTGCCTCAGACAGTGACCTGCTACTTACGGCAAACTGCTTTTGGAATCATCTTCTCAGTGGCTATTTCGTGCATGCTGGCCAAAACCTTCACTGTGGTTTTGGCTTTTGCAGCTACCAAGCCAGGAACCCAGATGAGGAAATGGGTGGGGAAAAGACTGACAACCTCCATTCTTATCTCTTGCTCCCTCATTCAAGCCAGTATTTGTGCAGTGTGGCTCTGCACTGCTCCTCCATTCCCACATTTTGATATGGATACTCTGGCTGGAGAAATCATAGTGGAATGCAATGAAGGGTCAGACACAATGTTTTATTTAGTTCTGGGGTATCTAGGATTTCTGGCTATTGTCAGCTTTACTATGGCTTTCTTAGCCAGAAAATTGCCTGACAGTTTCAATGAAGCCAAATATATCACTTTCAGCATGTTGGTGTTTTGTGGTGTTTGGCTGTCCTTTGTTCCATCTTATCTCAGCACCAAGGGGAAGTATATGGTAGCCGTGGAGATCTTCTCTATCTTGGCCTCTAGTGGTGGGCTCCTGTTTTGTATCTTCTTCCCAAAATGCTACATAATAATCTTGAGGCCGGAGTTGAATAGTAGACACCAGCTAATAAGGAAGTAAACATAGGAATGCAATCTAAATGGTGATTTTATTTAAGACAAATGCAGAAAGAAACAGCAAGAAAAATATTTAGATACTCCTCGGCTATTTACTCCCCCGTGAATTTCACTTTCAGTTGAAGCTTTTTAAATATTCACTCGTAATTTGGTTCAGAGGCAGGTTTTTTGTAGTGTTCCTTTCTGATCCAAACCTCATCAAACATTGTTAACAAGAAAACTGGAGTTCTTTCAACTGTTCTTGATTAAGCTATCAGGGGAAAATATAAAAAAATCCCAATTTTCATCATGCCTCATTCCCACTCCAGAGGGAGGGAAGGAAAGTGAGAGCCCCTCCTTCTAGTTTCCATTTCTCATAGCTGAAATTATGAGAGGCTGGTGAGGCTGGAACAAGCCCCCCCCCCCCATGCTTGGATCCAATTCCATTCATCAAGAATATCACATTTGCTCTGGGATGCTAGTCTTTATTTGTTACAAACAATCGATTGCAATAAAGAAACAAGTAAGTAAGCAAGCCTGTTTTGTCTATTCTTTCCACCAGCAATTCAAGGTAGTGCATGCTGTTCTTGTCCCCTCATCTCTTGTTTGGTCCTGATAACTCAGGAAAGTTAAGCTGAGAGATAATTATTGGTTCAAATGATCTAGTGAGCTTCATTAATGAACAGCAATTTGAAGTCAGGTCTCCCCAGTCTAAATTGTACATTTCATCATGCAGTTTTCTTTTGGCTTTGCTATTACTTTACTCATCCTTATGAAAAGATGGGTCACATACATTCATTTGTGTGTGTGTATGACAGTGTAAATAGCAGTACCTTAGAGGTTGAAATCAGTGCAACCTAATATATGGATACTGTCACTTAAAAAAAAGCACTGAATTCACATATTATTGTATATTTGGCTATCCTTGCACTAAAGGAGTAATTTGTAATGCTCTTCCAGTCCAATCAACATCCTGAATTCATTGGCTCATTTTCAGATTCCTAGCTTTATTTTCTGAGGATTTGTGACTTCCAAAGACAACAATGCAAAAAGCAGGGGGATGTGGTTAACTGGGTTTGTCACATGTAGTGTAGGGTGAGTGTTGTTTATTGCCACATTTCCCCCCTTTAAACGTTTGCCTATGTATATCTGCCTGTTTCCCTCCTTGGTCAAGGCTAAATCAGGACCATGAAATTGAGAAGCAATGCCTAGTTATAATCTCTACATGAAGCTATCGCAGACCCACCACCTAGACCTCCTGGACAACAGTACCTTCTCTGGAGTGAGCTGCTTCAAGCCAATACATTCGTTAGCCATCACATCTTTCTGGAGCTCATTGTATTGCTTTACTGCTTTACTATTGCTTTCATAATGGGCTTTTCTGCTAGTTTAATATAAGGAGAGATGTTATACTTTTTAAAATAGAAAAGATCTGAAGCCTGTCTGTCAAACCTTTCAGACCCCATTGGGGTTTTCCGCACACAATGAGACAGGATAGCAGGGGAAGGGCTGAGAAGCTCTTTCCAGAGGAGCTTGTGAATTTGGCCAGCCCAGCAAGAAAAGGTATTGATTTACAAAAGGGTGTGAACAACTTTAGAAGCAACTTCTCCTGCCCTGGCCCGGTCCATTCAGGGTGTAGGGAGGAGGAGGAGAGTAGGACCGATCTCCTTTCACCCCAAACCTCATGAACACAACTGCTGAGAGAAAAGGCCCTTCCTCTGAGCATGAGCAGAGTGACTTTCCCCACCATGGTGGCTGACCCAAAACCTTCCCTCCTGGCTCAGAGGCTGCAGCCCAGGGCCCAGCACTGACCCTTCCCTTTTGAGCCCTTCCCCAGCAGCACGAAGCTTCTGCTGAGGGAAGGCCGGGTGAGTGAGTGAGTCCTTCTCAGCCCCACGGCCTGAGCAAGCTGCTGCTGTTGCTAGCCCTCCTAGCCCGGCCTTACCTGTTGAGTGAGGAAGTCTGTGAGGAAGGGGCTGTGAGAAGTCTGTGAGGAAGTCTGTGAGAAGCTGGCTTCTTCCTCTCGGGCTTGGTGGGAAAGAGCTGTGGGATGGTTCCCTTGGAGGCCCAAGGCCATTCTCGCCCACCTGCTGCCCTCCCTAAGGGACGGGTAGTCATCATCCAGGACTGGCAGACTATGAACCCAGTGGAGTGCCGGAATGCTGACCCTTCCCCTTCGAGGCATCTCCATCAGCAGCAACAGCACCATGAAGCCGGGAGGAAGTGGCAGCCATGGATCTGCCTCTTCTGCTGAGGGAAGGCTGGGTGAGGGAGCAGCACCCTGGAATGGTGACCCTTCCCCTTCAAGGCCATCCCCAGCAGCAGCATTGTAAAGCCAGGAGGGTGTGGTGGCCATGGCTCTGCCTCTTCCACTGAGGGAAGGCCAGGTGAGTGAGCAAGTGGCACACTGAAATGGCGACCCTTCCCCTTCGAGGCCATCTCCAGCAGCAGCAGCGCCACGAAGCCAGGATGGAGTGGTGGCCATGACTCTGCCTCTTCCACTGAGGGAAGGCAAGTGAGTGAGTCCTTCTCGGCCCCATGGCCCGAGCAAGCAGCCACTGCTGCCACGTCCTGGCCCAGCCTTACCTGGTGAGTGAGGAAGTCTGTCAGGAAGGTGACCCACCCATCTTCTTCCTCGCAGGCTTGGCAGGAAAGAGCTGTGTGCCAGTCCCCTTGGAGCCCTGAGGGCACTCTTGGCCACCTGCTGCCTTCCCTCAGGGACTGGGGGAATATAAACCCAGCAGTGCCCTGGAAGGCCACAAGGCCACCGGGTTTCAGCCTGTGGTATTTTTGCTGAAAAAAGGAGGCCTTTTGGAGCCAAAGGAAACATGGGTCGCTGGCTCTTCTACTCTGACCCACTGGCTCTTCTGCTCTGACCCGACCAACACAAATGGGCAGGACTCAGACCGCACAGCCAGTGGACAGGGATAGCTTCTGACTAACCCATCAGACAGACAGCTGATTCGGGAGCATGTGGAATGTTCTCAAAAGTGCCACCCCAAACGACAATTATATATAAAGAGAGATTCTGCTCCTTCCTGTCTTGATCTTAGCCTCCTCCCTTTTCCTCCTCCTTTGCCCTTTTTCTGTGGCTTGCCTTTTTCATCTACTGTTGGGCCATGAAGTTCTCTGTGCCACCATGTAATGGATTGATGGGGCACCATGTGATATAGCTAGGTTTTTAGATTTGAAATAGTGGGTTTTTAAATTGTGATGTGTTGGTTTTATTGTGTAACTAACTATTGTAAGGGGTGAATAGGAGAGCAGACAGTTAAACAGATAAAAAGAGTGGCATTGATATACAGATCCAGGTACCTGGAGAATCAGAGAAAAAGCAATGGACAAAATCTCAATGGTGGAGAGAGAACTATGAGACAGGATGGAGGAAAATCTTTTGTTCACCTACTAATCAGTTGAGAAAGAAGCTAATATGTAAAGACAGATAAAGGTCATTTGAGGAGCATTTTCAAGGGTGTCACTGACTTACACTGTCCCAAACCTCACTGCCACTGGCCCATATAGGCTTCATGACTAGGGATGGGCATGACCCAGCTCACAAATGAAAGTTTGTGGTGAATTTTAGCCAGTTTGTGCTTCACAAACCAAAGTTCATGGCAGGTCTACCACCTGGACTTTTAAGCAGTTTGGGGTATGCATGGCAGTTCATGAATGGCAGAAAGCAGGGTTTAAAGGGCTCCGGGTCCCTATAAATCTTTGCTTTCTGAACCTTGCTGCTTAGCTGTTTTTTTGCTATATGGGTTTAAAGAGTCTCTGAGCTATTTAAACCCCTCCCAAGCACTCAGAAGGGGGATAAATGGGTAAGAGTCCCTTTAAGCCCCTGCCACAAAAAACAACTGAGTGGTAGGGAGCAGAATGCATGGGTTTAAAAACACTCTGAGTCATTTAAACTCCTTCTGAGTGCTTGGAAGGTGTTTAAATGGCTTGGAATCCCATTAAAACCATGCTTTCTGCTTCCTCTCCCCATGAACTGGTTCACCTGGGAGTCTCTCAGTTCAGAATGGTTCATGGTTAAGTTTGTGGTTTGGCCCATCCCTATTCATTACCCCATGAAATTATGTGCAGTTTATTTCCTTAATAGTGGTTCTTCATGAGATGCTGTATTGGCTATTTTACAACATAAAAGATTGTATGGCAAGTGATGGGTTTAGGTACAAAAAGGAAGGGAGACAAATATCAATTGATGACAAGGAGAGAGAAGAAGCAGATGAGTGACCCAAGGAAGAGGAACGGCAAGAAGAGATGGAAGGAATGGAAGAGAAGAGAAATGAATGGAAGCACTGGTATGGAGCAAAAGACCTGAAACTGAAATGAAATTTGACACCAACTGCTTTTTGACTTATCTACCAAGTCTATCTATCTATTAATAATAGATCAATTGTAGCTATCCATAGACAATGGAATGACCTGCAGAACTATACTTATGTTAAATCATGATTTTACACCTTCTTGGTTTCAAGTTGAGACTCTCAATAAGCTATGTGAATCTTGTCATTCCTAAGAATTGCATGGCTGCCTGATATCTCAAACATGTCAATTCACGGGTTCAGCTAAGCGTCTCACCACTCGGATGCATCCCGTCTCGCTCTGATGGGGGCGTGCCGAGACTCGGCTGATGGGAAGGGTCCGGGACGATCTCCTGGGGTCTTTGTAGGAGACCCCCCAGCCTGGGGAGCTGAGGAGAGCCTCTTCCAAGGTGACAGCCATGGAATTGAGGCTCACCTTTCCCCTGAAAGGTTCCGTCACCGCAGAGCCATCATGGCACCCAGAGACGACTGCCGGAGCAAGCAGACATGAACAAAAGTTTAAGAAATACTTCTAAAAGATCTCCAAGGCTCCAAACCATGAGTTAAGCAATGCTCAAGTGTTACAAAGTGACTATATGAGCCTTGGTAGTAATTAGAAGTGCCTATGGATAAAGCAAGGGTGGAGGGGAAACTCAAGACTCCCCCCCCAAAAAAACCTTGAAAAGCGGTTTTTAAGAGGAAATAAAAGACTCTGAGCTAAACTAAACGTATGATAATTCAAGAGAATTCAAAAGCTGCATGTTGAGATAAAGTGCACTTAAAATGTATAACTTTTATCTTGTTTTGGAAATCTGGAAATATCAACTTCTTGTTGATATTATGGTGGGAAGAAGGCAGAAAGCGACGCTGGAGAAAAAAACTCTGACCGGAAATAAACAACCAATGACTCCCTCCTGGAACCAGGAAGCAACTACAGACTTTTCTACAATATTAGCAAATGCATTGCGCCCTCTAATGGAACAGATGACGAACCTCAACACTAAATTAGACACTGTTCCAAAACAATTGAACCAAATGGACAAAAGAACCTCAGCAACTGAGAAAACATTTTAAAAGTGGAAAAACAGACTGAGAGTATTAATAAAAGAGTGGATGAAGTGGAAAAAGAAAGAACCTCCGATAAAACACAGTTAATACAGCTCCAGTTGGAAAGATCCATGTATGTTCTACATTTCCATGGGATTCCTGAGGGAAAAAAATGAGGATCTAAAAGAACTCTTAGCAGATGCCCTTGCACCATTAATGAATTACAAACGTGAAGATTTACTGAAGGAGATGGATGTGGCTTACAGGACCTATCCAGATTTTAAAAATAAAAATAAACTCCCAGGGGAAATTTGCTTGAAATTCATGAAACAATCTACCAGAGAACTGGTGCTAAAGTCCACGATGGGGAAGTCTTTAAAAATCAAAAATGAAGAGGTAAAAATTCTGAAAGACATTCCCTTTGAAGTGAGAAAGTGGAGGAGACTTTATAAAGAGCTTGCTATCGCTCTACAAAAAAAGGGAATATCCTATAGATGGACATTCCCTAAAAGGCTGAGCTTCAAATATGATAACAAAAAAGTTAAAATTGACTCTGTTCCTAAAGCAAATAAATTTATGGATCAATTTTTAATCCCAAAGTGAAACAAGAGAGAAAAAAGTCCAAAACTTAATGTGGAGGAAGAAGAAGAATCCTACTCACAGGGTTCAATAAGCACCAGTTCCAATTCTTCAGAGACATCAGATTTTGAGAAAGGAGCAGCCACTCCTAAACCCCGGAAAATGAAGACATGCAAGAACAAAAGACTCTAAAACTAAGATAATATTTTGGAATGCAGTTTTTACCAGAAAGTACTTAAAGCAAATCTCAATTTTGTCTTTATTTTTAACTCTTATATACAACAGTAACCTTGTATTGCTAGGTGATACAACTATATCTTTATGTAACCAGATCATGTCAACGTGTTAGTTTTTTCTTTTTCTCTTATCCATTAGAATGTATAGTGCTAGGGTATTAGTACTCCTTTCCCTTGTTCCAGTAAATCATTGTATTAGTACCCCTCTCCCTGTTTCCAGTAGGCTTGGTGTTAGAGTGTTAATATCCTTTTCCCTGATCCTGGTAGGTTTAGTGTTGTAGTAATGGAAACTAATAAAATCTTAAAACAAACAAACACGTCAATTCACTCTGTTTCCATCCTGAGGCCTTGTTGTTATGCAGCTACTTTTTTCTCTGTGTCATATTTAGCCATACTGGTCACCAGCATTCAGGTAAGTTACACTGATAACACAGAAACATGTTTACTTCTCTTTTTTCTGATGCAAGTGATGTCTCACTCAATTCTGGAGGGATGATCTTGGAAGTGTAATTATTTCTAATTATTAGGATTCACCCTCCATATTGCTAATTGTCACATGCAAGTTCTGAGGCCCAATGCATTCCCACTATAACTCTGAAAAAGATGAACGCTTATATAACGTATCCTTTTTGCCCTTCAGAGTTGGAATTATGGACAGGGAACATGATCAGACGGTGGGCAAAAGAGAAAGATTCTGAAATAAGATTTGATCCCCAATGGCAGGCATATTTCTGTTCCTACTGTTATTCGTGTGGCTACAGCTACCTGCAGCTATGGACAAGGTACACACTATTTGCACCATGACTGATCCCTTCCAGTTCCTATATGAGTATTCTCAGAGAGGTGACATAATTCTTGGAGACATCGTGGCTCAGTATGGATGTGCTTTTGATGAAGCCACTTACAATGAAAACCCTAGAACTATGGTGGTAGATGGACTTATGTAAGGAAATAACTTTGTTTTGTGTATTAGGCTAGATGCCTTCCAGATAGTGTTTAAGTGAGAGTGGCCATGTTGTGCTTTACCTTTAAAAATAGCCTTGTTGCTGATTGCAGACAGGACTCAAGATAATAAGAAAAAGTCACGGTCAAGTGCCACACAAAGCAGCAGAAGCTGGAGGAGATGCTGCAGCAGAAGAATCAGCATGCTGTAATCTCTTCAGCAACCCAGGGAAAAAGTTTTCAGAGCCAGGAGTGACTAGACTCTGGGTTTTATGTTTCCCCTAGATGATACTGAGCATAATCAAGATATAGTAAAGCACAGGGTGCTCAATCTTCCAAAAGTAGCTTAACACTTCTGTTGAAATCCATGGTATTTATATATGCTGATCTTTGCCCATGAATTTAATCTTAAAATGGGCAGAGCCTGACTCATCCTGTAGGTTGAAAAAAAGCAAGGAAGGAATTTGTTTTTGAAGTTAAACTGGCAAGCTAATAATGTTTGTGTTGCATCAGAATTAATAATTTTACTCATCCAATTAGCTCTTGCTCACTGTGCCATCCATCAGAGAGGCATGTTCTTCCTCTGCTCAGATGCAGGGCTTCTCAGTTATGGACCCAAGATGAAGCTGCTGCTTTCAGTCTTCAGCTGCTTCTATTGATTCTTTGCAGCCGGTGGCTGTGATTGTTGTCAGGTTGTTCTTGTCTTCCCATTGTGGGTAGGGGATGAGTTTACATATTTTACTCTTTTGTACCACTGTCTTGCCATCATATTTTCCATTTGAACCTCTTCTGAGACGCACAGGATAAAAATATGTAATACATGAGATGTATATATTTCTGATTTTCATATTTTTTATGTGGAGTTGAAGGTATGTACCATGAAAATACAGCTGAAACTTCAGCAGATAATTCTTGAATTGCTGAATACCTTTTTTTTAGATTTCTTTCTTTGAAAAACACAGAAAAACCCCCAAATCCCATAACAAAGGCTGTGGTCACACGGAGCATTAGCCACGCTACAGAGACGGAAGATAGGCGGATTTTCCGGGTGCGATCAAACCGCAACATCTGGGAAGTGTAGAGCTCCCATGGCTAACCCAAGGCTTCCCGCCAAAGATGCACTGTAAAAAACTAGTACCTCCAAGGTACTAGTTTCCGGAATCCGTGGGGCAAGGGCGGGCATCTGATCACGTTTCCGGTGTAGCTCGTGGCATCCAGTGCCCGCCCATGTCCCATCGTGAAAAGGTTTTTTTTCCAAGTCTCCACGGGATGCACACAAACACCCAATGGCGCATGCACACACTTTGGTTAAAAAACAAAACACAACCCCCGCCACGCGGCTTTTTGGCCGCACCGCAGGATTGACGTATGATCGGCACCTCCCCCCGAACCACGGAACGTCGGTGGGACATTTGATCTGGCGGCCGTGCGGTAGTTCGCTCCGGGGCAAACAGCCACGCCTCCCCCTCCCCGCGATATCCGGCCCATGTGACCGGGGCCAAAATAGAATAAAAATGGGGGAATGGTATACATAAAGACAAAGCTATAATAACAGTGTTGGCAATTCTACACGTAATTTTCTATATACGGTTCCCAAAAGCTAAAAATGTCAACCCTCAATTGTCTATATCTGTTAAATATTGACAAAGTCTAAGGTTTTCAATCCATTGATTTACCAGAAGTGGGCAGTTATCCTTCCAGTGCTGTAAAATTATTCTTTTAGCTGTAGGGCATGGAGGGTCCATTTTCACTGACCATTGGCTAGCCTACAAGAGATGGGCAGATGCTTTAAAAGTGTATAAGCATTCTCAAAAAAAAGAAGTTAATATTCTCATACAAAATTGATGTAATAACATCTAAAAGTTCAGTAGATGGTTCTTGAAATGCTTAATATCTCTTTCTTTTCATAATATAAACCTTCCTTTAGTGTTTCACCAAAGAGCTACCAGCATGTCCTGTCATTTGCATTTGCTGTGAAGGAGATTAATGAAAACTCCAAGATCTTACCCAATGTCAGCCTGGGATTCCAGATCTTTGATGGCTATTTCAATGCCAGGATGACTCATCAAAACACCCTGAAGCTTTTGTCTTCCTGGGAAAGAATTGTCCCCAACTACAACTGCAACAAGACAAAAAATGTGATAGCTGTGGTTGGAGGACTGAACTCTGAAATGGCCTTTCATATAACTACTATTCTAAATGTCTTCAAGATCCCACAGGTAAAACAAGCGTTTACATCTGTACTGTCCTCCTACATCCTGAGGACTAAGCAAATGAGTGTGTGTGTGTGTGTGTGGGAGAGAGAGAGAGAGAGAGAGAGAGAGAGAGAGAGAGAGAGAGAGATGCGGAATGCATATGCAAAAGAATGGGGTGGTAGACTCTTCAGGAGGTTTGATGAGGTGTACCACTTCATACTGTGAAAGAGGAGGAAATCACATATTTAATGCTCCTCCAAATGAAAAAAAAATACTGCAAATTAAAAATAGACCATCAGAAAGAAAGGTTTCATCCAAGCATTTTGCTTGCTGTGATGTTTTTCAATTTACAGGGAAGTACTTATTTTGCAGAATTTTGAGAAATGTAGCCTACTCAGCTGTAGACTGAAGTGCTACAGTCCTTTCTACCACCTCAAGCAATGTGCTACCTCAATATCACCTCCTACTGCGGCAATTCTAGCCCAGACCAAAGGGAGTGGGAATTCAGGACTTAGATGTGAATCTGACACAAAAGACACAGGCTTTCCTACTATCATCTATCTATCTATCTATCTATCTATCTATCTATCTATCTATCTATCATCTATCTATCATCTATCTATCAATCATCTATCTATCTATCTATCTATCTATCAATCAATCTATCTATCTATCTATCTATCTATCTATCTATCTATCTATCTATCTATTTTTATTCCATCCTCCCCAAAGCAGGCTCAGGATGGATAGCAAGAAACTGAGTCCAGCTTCATGACTTGAGGCTGAGGAAAGATGCATCTCTCCCACTTTAAGACCTCCACAGTGTATATATTTGGATGGGTTGATGGGAGGGTTGGGAGACTTCATTCCTGAGAAGAGTAACACATAAGAAACATAGTCTTGGGAATGATAAAGATGCCCGGCTCAAGGGAGATGGCAAGAGCGATGCTCATGTATTTTCCCCAAACAACTTGATGTGTATTTGTGACTAACTGGGATGGTTCATACCAGTCAACCTAGCAGTTCGAAAGCAAGAGATTACAAGTAGATAAATAGGTACCACTTCAGTGGGAAGGTAACAGCGTTCCGTGCGCCTTGGTGTTTAGTCATACCAGCCACATGACCACGGAAATGTCTTCGGACAACGCTGGCTCTTTGGCTTTGAAACGGAGATGAGCACCGCAACCCTAGAGTCGGATTCGACTGGCTTTCGAGCAAGGGAACCTTTACCTTTACTTATGCCAGTCAAATACAAACTAAAATTGAAAAGCCGAAGCACAGAGGAGAAGAACTAGAGACTCATGTGTTCAGTTTGCACATGTAAAAACAACATTGAAATGTTTCAAAATATGCTAATTTGTTCAGGTTCTGCTTTGTACGCAAAAGGTCCCAGTTTCAATCCTCATCCTCTCCAGTTAAAAAGAGCAGGCCAGAGACCCTGAAGAGCAGATTCCAGCCTGAGTAGACAGCACTAACCTTGAGGGACCAGTCATCTGAGTCAGTATGAGGCAGCTCCATGTATTTCATAACATCCCAAGTATGGAAGCACTTTCATGACATGAGAGTTACAAATTATGCATGTTTCCTAGGAATGTCTTACACATTCCTGATTTTTAAATATGGTTATCATGCAGTCCTAAAGAGTGTTAAACCCTTTCAAATCCATTGAGGTCAATGGTCGTAGAAGGTTGTAACTTCATTTAGTATTTTATTATTAAAGATTTATCCCTGGATTTAATCTCAACTGCTAATTGGAATAAAATATTGCAACTCATCACAAATGTTTTTATTCAGATTGCCTACTGTGTCTTTGCTCCAGTGAGTGATGTGAAAATTCAGCTCCCTTCTTTCTATCGCATGGTCCCCAATGAAGAAGTTCAGTACACGGGCATTGTCCGGCTTCTTTTGCATTTCCAATGGACGTGGGTAGGAATCATTGTGACAGATGATGATCAAGGTGAAAAATTTGTGCATACTTTGACACCTATGCTTTTCAAACATGGGATCTGTGTAGCCCACACTGAAAAGACTCCATCACTATATCAGGCATTACATGCATTCAGGCCGTTACAATCTACACTCCCTCTTGCCAATTCCAGTGTCAAACTATTTGTTGTAAATGCAGACCTTCAGACCATAAATGCTTTGAAATGGTTGATATATACTAATGAAATGTTTGGAGGGATTACCAACGATTTCATGGGGAAAGTATGGATTATGACAGCCCAATGGGATTTCTCATCACAGACAGAGCTCAGGGAATTTAACACAAACATCTTCCATGGTACCTTGTCCTTTACAATTCACACAAATCTGGTATTGGATTTTACAAAATTCCTTCAGACGGTACGTCCTGGCTTACAACAAGAAGATGGTTTTATCAGGGTCTTCTGGGAACAGGCATTCAACTGCACATTGTCTGATTCAGAGGAAAAGAAGGACATTAATAATGAGGCTTGCACAGGAGAAGAGAGGCTGGGTAGCCTTCCTGGAATTTTTTTTGAAATGACCATGACTGGCCAGAGCTATAGCATCTACAATGCAGTCTACGCCATAGCACATGCGTTACATAATATGTACACATCCAGACTGACATTTAGAGCAATGGTGGAGAGAAGTAAATGGGATCTTTCAGATCTACAACCTTGGCAGGTAATGTTTCATGACTTTCAGAACAGACACCTTATTGTCCTCTAATGTGTGAAGGTATCTGATACAGGGAATGCAGCATTGCATCTAAATTCTGACAGAGTATTTCCCTTTCTTGAATCTCTCTCATTTCATAAAGTTGTCCATAGAAGCTGGAGGTGTCACTGTAGTCCAAAATCACGTTATCTATATATCTAATTCTCAAGTTGCCCCTTGGTGTGCAGATGCTTAAATCTGCACATCGGGGGGACCTGGGGGGGGAGGGAGAGGTTTGTGCACACGTGGGGCGGTCCCCACGTGTGCACAAAAATCCTAAATCTGGAAAAAAACATCGGGGGATGTTTAAATCCTCCCGAAACTCACAAAGCGTCCCCTGCGCATGCGCAGGGAACGCTCTGTGACTGATGCTGACGCCGATGCCGCTTGGAAGGTGAGCGGTGAGCCGGGAGGGGGCCCCTCGCTTCAGAGCCGGGTGGGAAAGAAGAAAAAGCCGTGAGGCTTCGGAGCCAGGGGGAAGGGGAGAGAGCAGTGAGGGCCGAGCGGCTCACCGCTTGGCCCTCGCTTCGGAGCCAGGGGGGAAGGCCAGAGGGAGGCGATCGAGCAGGGGGGAAGACGGGGCAGGAACCGGCAGGATGGGGACGATAATGGTGGAGGACGAGGCATCATGCCTTGCCATGGGTTCCGGGGAGGGGGGGCAGGGGAGAAGGCTCACCTGCAGGTGCTTCTCCCATGGAGTGTCTCCCCCCTCCGCGAGTATCGGAGCCGGGGGGGAAGGCCAGAGGGGGGAGATCGAGCAGGGGGGGTGGGGGAGGAACTGGCAGGATGGGGGGGACTTACCTCCTCCTGCTGCTTCCTCCTCCGCCTTCTGACTTTGGAGCTCCGTTTGGAGCTCTGCCTCCTTGACCACCCCCCCACCCCCCGCGAGTATCGCGGGTCCACCCCTTGTTTGTTATATTTCCCTTTCCTGTGTATGAGTTCGGGAAGCCTGTCTGTTGGTATAGTGTTCTGTGCTTCTCTGACAATATTAGAGTATACATCGGAGAGCCTGGTGGGCAGCCATGTTGGTCTGAAGCAGTAGAATAAATTTTGATTCCAGTGGCACCTTTAAGACCAACAAAGGTTTTTTCAAGGTATGAACTTTTGTGTGCATGCACACTTTTTCAAATACTTTAGAACGAAAAGTAACAGTTCGAACTTATAGACAGCCTGAACAGCAAATCACCATGGAGCATGATGAAGATGTTTTAAGATATGCAAAAACAAAACTAGATAACAAACCAAGGTTATAAAGTCAACTGTTTTAATTTAATTAAGGGGGCAAAAAAACAGTGAGGCAATAAAAATGTCAAAATAGGAGATAAATGTGTGAGGCATCCTTTCTAATTGTGGGAAGTAAACTGCTATTCTCCATTCGTCCTCTCAGGCATGGAGGCAACCAACAGCATTTTTAAGGTGTCAGCAAGACATTCCAATTTTTGTTGCATTACAGTCACTATTCTAATATATTATCCTGAACAAGAAATACACTATAATACATAGGATCTCTAGCCTTTCTTGTGAGAATACATATGAGGACTGAATAAGTTTAGCAAATGTGATGAGATAAGAAACCAATATCTCCTGTTGAGTCCTAGGGAGGTTTTCCCCCCAAGTGTTGTAATAACTTGCAGTTCTGCAATTTCCCATTCCATTCTGTTCCTGAAGCTCCTTTGTAATAAAGCAGCTACTTTGGGGTCACCCATTGAAAGTCCTGGAATGCTGAGGTGCTCTCCTACAGGCTTTTCAGTCTTGTGATTCCTGATGTCAGATTGGTGTCCATTTGTCCTCTGGGGTACGGTTTACCCTGTTTGCCCTTTGGTGAAATAAATACTTTCTCTTTCCTTGTAGTTCAACACAATACATTCATTCATACATACATTCATTAATTCGTTCATTCATTCATTCATTCATTCATTCATTCATTCATTCGATTTATACCCTGCCCTTCCTGTCTTAGGAGGCTCAGGGTGACTTACATAAAATAAAACATCCATTTCATTTGTGTGTCTATGTGTGTAAATAAAACATTTGACCATTTGCTTTTCCTCTATTTTGTCTTTGCCACTTTTGTTGTTCAGTCGCACAGTCGAGTCCGACTCTTCGCGACCCCATGGACCAGCTCCCGCCAGGCCTTCCTGTCTTCCGCCATCCTCTGAAGTTGGATCAATTTCATGTTCGTTGTGTCGATGACACTGTCTAACCATCTCATCCTTTGCTGTCCCCGTCTTCTTTGACTTTCAATCTTTCCCAGCATCAGGGTCTTCTCCAGTGAGTGCTCCCTTCTCATTTGGTGGCCAAAGTATTTGAGGTTCGGTTTCATTCTCTGACCTTCCAGGGAACAGTCAGGGTTGATTTATTTTAGGATTGACTGATTTGATCTTCTTGCAGTCCAAGGGACTCTCAAGAGTCTTCTCCAGCACCATAGTTCAAAAGAATCTATTCTTCGGCGCTCGGCCTTCCTTATAGTCCAACTCTCGCAGCCATATATTACTTCTGGGAATACCATTGCTTTGACCATGCGGACTTTTGTTGGCAGGGTGATGTCTCTACTTTTTATCATGCTATTTAGGTTCGCCATCACTTTCCTCCCAAGGAGGCGTCTTTTAATTTCATGGCTGCAGTCACAGTCTGCGGTGATCTGGGATCCCAGGAACATGAAGTCTGTCACTACTTCCACGACTTCCCCTTCTATGTGCCAAGGAGTAATGGGGCCGGATGCCATGATCTTAGTTTTTTTGATGTTGAGCTTCAAGCCCACTTTTGCGCTCTCCTCTTTTACCCTGAGCAAGAGGCTCTTTAGGTCCTCTTCACTTTCTGCCATTAGAGTGGTATCGTCTGCATATCTGAGGTTGTTGATCTTTTCCCCAGCAATCTTAATTCCCGCTTGTGATTCATCCAGGCCAGCATTTCGCATGATGTACTCTGCATATATATTAAATAAGCAAGGTGACAATATACATCCTTGTTGTACTCCTTTTCCTATGCTGAACCAATCAGTTGTTCCGTATCCGGTTCTAACTGTCGCTTCTTGGCCCTTATACAGGTTTCTCAAGAGACATGTGAGGTGGTCTGGTACTCCCATCTCTTTAAGGACCTGCCATAGTTTGTTGTGATCCACACAGTCAAAGGCTTTAGCATAGTCAATGAAGCAGAAGTAGATGTTTTTCTGGTACTCTCTTGCTTTCTCCATAATCCAGCGAATGTTGGCAATTTTATCTCTCGTTCCTCTACCTCTTCGAAACCCAGCTTGTACTTCTGGCAGTTCTCTATCCACGTACTGTTGAAGCCTAGCTTGTAGGATCTTGAGCATGACCTTGCTAGCGTGTGATATGAGTGCAATTGTGCGATAGTTTGAGCATTCCTTGGCATTGCCCTTCTTTGGGATTGGAATGTATACTGACCTTTTCCAATCCTGTAGCCACTGTTGCGTTTTCCAAATTTGCTGGCAAATGGAGTGCATCACTTTAACAGCATCATCTTCTAAGACTTTGAATAGCTCAGCTGGAATACCATCACCTCCACTAGTTTTGTTGTTAGTAATGCTTTCTAAGGCCCATTTAACTTCACCCTCCAGGATGTCTGGCTCGAGGTCAGTGATTATACCGTTGTGGTTGTCAAGGACATCGAGGTCTTTCTTGTATAGTTTTTCTGTGTATTCTTGCCATCTTTTCCTAATCTCTTCTGCTTCTGTTAGGTCCCTACCATTTTTGTCCTTTATCTTTGCCACTACTTTCTGGAATAAAGGCATGAAACAGTAATAAACTGTTGTAAGTCCAAGGTGGTGGTCTTCACTAAAAAAAAGAAAAAGAAAAAGAAAAGAAATTCTAAAACATTCTGTGGGCTCAAGAGGTGGTGTGAGTTAGAAAAAGTTAAAGAACTTCCTTATCCTGGAATTTTATTTACTTTTAATCTACACTGGGCACCTAATAAAAAACCTGTCAGAGAAACAAAATCAAACCCTGTATTGAAATAGCTCAAAGCCTTTTGCTTGTAACATTAGAGTGATTTTTCTTTTAAAAAAACTATTTGATCATTTTGTTGACCTGTGCATTTTCAATCTAGTTTCACCCTTTCCTGAGAAGCATCTCATTCAACAACACTGCTGGAGACCTGGTACTTTTTAATGAGAATGGTGAAATAGCATCCGGATTTGATATTATAAACTGGGTTACTTTGCCAAACAAATCCTTTGTCAGAGTGAAAGTTGGAAGGATGGATCCACAGGCCTCACCGGGCAGAGAGTTCACCATTAATGAAGAGGCTATCACATGGCCTAGTATGGTGAAACAGGTGGGATCCAAATCATGTATCCAATTCTTAACTTGGCCCCAGGTATGAATCAGAAAATGAGACCATGTCCTTAAGAAACAATGTCTGCATCAATGCAAACATTGAAACTTTAAAAAGATCTCATAAGATTACATTGTGAGATCTTTGCTGCCATTTGGGCTTCCTTAGCTACCCTGAACCACATTGTTGAGGATTAGTTTCTGCTGCAGGGAGGAAGTGTGTGATCAAGCTTGGTAGGTGGGATGGAAGAAAGCAGTTATCAAGACTGGGGTGACTGCTGGGACAGGAAAGAGAAAAAGGCAAAAGTTGTAGGGATGGGGGCAGAGGGGGGAACTGTGACCATCCTGGCATGTCCTCTGCTTATAATAACAGTAAATGTGATTTCCCGCCCCCAATACTAATTGTCTAAGATTCTTGTCACCCTAATGTACAAATTCCGTAAAATATCCATGAGTTTCTCAGCCATTTTACTTAAACAGCAAAGTGCATGAAACTCACTGAGTTATTAATTTGCAAATTATTTTCTCATCTTTGAATGCTTTACATTTAAATCCAATTTAAAGGACCATTTTTTTTGCCATGAATTGAATTCTTGAAATTGACAGACTTTTAAGGGAGTATAGCTGATAAACTAGAAAAAAAATTGTTTTCTTTATCTTTTGGGGGGTAGGTGCCTCCCCTTGCTGTGTGTAATGACCACTGTCATCCTGGTTATAGCAGAAAGAAGAAGGAAGGGGCACCATTTTGTTGCTACAGTTGTGCTCTGTGTCCAGATGAGAAGATTTCAGATCGGAAAGGTAGGAGACATAATGTACAGTGTTAAAATATGAGACAAAAGACCCACATCCAAAGTCTCTCCACCTCAGATAAATTCATTGGATTGGATTTAAACATGTGCTCGGGAGTTTATATCATTTCTTTCATTTTTGCAATTCATTCCCAAAGGGACTGTTTTATTATTGGGGTTCCTTCTTTTCAGGAAAATGCATCCATGTTTAACATTAAAATCTTGGAAAAAAATTGAAAGGAAAGCTTCCAAATGATAACACAGATAGCACTGCGGCCACTTGGGTCGAAAAGGAGGAGGAGAAGGAGGCAAACTGATGAGGCAAGAGCATTTGGTGGCTAAAGTGAGGCAAAGCAACTGGGCAGGGAGGCAGGAGGAGGAGGCCTTGAGGTAGATTTGGTTTGGAGAGCTACAGGCAAGCGAGAGAAAGTAGAAAGGAAAGGGAAATTTGCACGGAAGGTCAGGCATAAGGAGGAGAGTTAATGCCAAAGTCATTTTCGATCTCTTTCAAGGTTGGAAATCCCACATGTATGTAATCCTAATGGGTTCAGTTTGCAGTCAGTCAACAAAGTCCAGACCGTCTCTGTCTTCCCTAATGATTAAAGATTAAGCCATTAGGATAATTTTTGTTCCCTTGAAAAAATGAAGCTAGTCAACTCAGAGAAGGGCAAGAATGTAATAATGAATGAAAGAAAAGAAAGACATGGTGTTTTTTATGTTATGGACTGTTTAGAGGGGGAATTTGTTGCATTTTCATGTTAATTAAAATAATTATGGAATACCCAACATTTTTGTAATTATTGTGATTCATAACTAAAGAAATGGACAAGTGAAGTTAAATCCAACTATCTGTTCTATTGTTGAAAAAAAGGGGTTGCCCCCCCCCCCCAAAAAAGCCTATTTTAGGGCTCATGGGACCTTCATGGAAAAAAGCCATATGAGACAGGGGCTATAATAAAGAGGAGATTATATGCAATTGAGTGGAGACATGAGCTAGATCCATTTCATCCCATCCCATCCATCACCACAAATAACTCAGAACAAATGGTGCCTTTTAAGCTTTCCTTCTTTGTTCATCATCCAATCTCCATTGTAGGCACAACCCCTAGCTGTCTTGCAGGAAGTTCAAGCAATGGAGAAAGACTGGCAATTTAATACAGCTGCCAAGGTTAATAAAAATAAGAATATGACTCTTGCAATCCAGGCACATGTTTTGTGTTGTTGTTTGTTTCATTAGTGACTTGGAAATAGTTCATATCCTTTTTAATCTGTGTAGTCATGTGGCGCTACAGGACTCATCTAGTGGCATTAGCTTATGCAAAACTCCAAATACTTCTTCCTTTCCTCGGACTAATTGTGAAGGCCATGTTCTTCCTCAGTAATCCAGAGGAACTTGTCTGGGGTCAGAGGATCATTGCCACCAACTGGTGAATCTAAAGCAAGTGTATCTTGCTGTCTCCCTAGATAAACTACTCAAAAGGGAAGGGCATGCTGACAGTGTGACAGAACAGAGGAGGCCCTCAATGTCTTTTAAAAGCAGGAGCTGTCACAAGAGACCATGACTCTCCACAGAATATACACTATGCACACTGTTCTCTATAGAAGAGTCAAGTGAGAAGCCAGGGATACACAAACTACCCAGCAGCACCCAGCAGAAAGGATGAAGGTTGGGTAGGAGGAGGAAAAGATGAGTGAGCAAACCCCTTTTTCTTCTAGCTGAGGCCAGAGACAGCAGAGGTGGAGTGGACTGAAACAGACTCCCACAGCTGGAAGAACACGCAAAGCAAGTCCACCACCCCAACCCCTGTCACCACTTAATTCCATTGGTAGTATCTTTCTGTCTGACCAGGGTCCTTGCTCGTCACTCTTAGGACCAGACAGCAGACACTAGAGGGGCACAAGTTCAATCCTCAACTGAACTTTACACACACAAGTGAAGTGTATTCCAAAAAGTTACTCCAAATCTGGAAGTAGGAGCCATTCCAAAGAGAAGGAAGAAGA
This sequence comes from Gekko japonicus, assembly GCF_001447785.1. Taxonomy (NCBI): domain Eukaryota; kingdom Metazoa; phylum Chordata; class Lepidosauria; order Squamata; family Gekkonidae; genus Gekko; species Gekko japonicus. The sequence goes on along the minus strand of NW_015171594.1, from coordinate 150,795 downwards.
TCCAGCAAACTATGGGTGTGTTGTGTAACTAATAAAATGGGGGGGGGGAATCTGGTCAAATATAAATGATACAATAGCAGTCTAGCCTGATCTTCTCAAATCTTGGAAGCTAAGCAGTGTTGGCCCTGGTTAGTATGTGGATTAGAGATCACCAAGGAAGACTAAGGACACCACGTAGAGGCAGGCAATGACAAACCATCTCTGGATGTCTCTTGCCTTGAAAACCCCACGAGGTCACCATAAATCAGCTGTGACTTGACAGCCAAAAAAAAGGCCAAATTCTGTATATAGGCTTTACCCATAAGAAAGCAGATATGTCAAACGTGTTAATAACTTTTATGCATAACTGATTACACCACAATAAGAGTATGGGGGGGGGGGAGTAAGCCAGCCTTTGTTCTGTTTTTCAGATATGGATGACTGTTTTAAATGCCAACAAGACCAATATCCAAACAAGAACCAAGATAAGTGTATTTCCAAAGCTCTACATTACCTCTCCTTCAGAGAAACTTTGGGGATCATTTTAGCCTCCTCGGCTCTCTCTTTTTCTCTGATCACAACTTTGGTCCTAAGAATTTTTATCCAGAACCAAAACACTCCAATTGTCAAAGCCAACAATCGGAACCTCACCTATTATCTTCTTATATCACTGCTGCTTTGTTTCCTTTGCTCCTTACTCTTCATTGGCCAGCCTCAGACAGTGACCTGCTACTTACGGCAAACTGCTTTTGGCATCATCTTCTCAGTGGCTATTTCGTGCATGCTGGCCAAAACCTTCACCGTGGTTTTGGCTTTTGCAGCTACCAAGCCAGGAACCCAGATGAGGAAATGGGTGGGGAAAAGACTCGCAACCTCCATTCTCATCTCTTGCTCCCTCATTCAAGCCAGTATTTGTGCAGTGTGGCTCTGCACTGCTCCTCCATTCCCACATTTTGACATGGACACTCTAGCTAGAGAAATCATAGTGGAATGCAGCGAAGGATCTGTCACAATGTTTTATTTGGTTCTGGGGTATCTGGGATTTCTGGCTATTGTCAGTTTTACTGTGGCTTTCTTAGCCAGGAAATTGCCTGACAGTTTCAATGAAGCCAAACTGATCACTTTCAGCATGTTGGTGTTTTGTGGTGTTTGGCTGTCCTTTGTTCCATCTTATCTCAGCTCCAAGGGGAAGTATATGGTAGCCGTGGAGATCTTCTCCATCTTGGCCTCTAGTGCTGGGCTCTTGTTTTGTATCTACTTCCCTAAATGCTACATAATATTCCTGCGGCCTGAGTTGAATAGCAGACATCAGCTGTTAAGGAAATGAGAATTTGAGTGCAATCAAAATGGTGATTTCATTGAAGACAAATACCGAAAAAACAGAAAAAAATATCTACATACTCCCCTATGGCGATGATAAGATCGCCCCTCATCAATTCAATCCCCCCTGAATTCAACATTCCCTTAAAGCTTTTTCTATATCCACTCCCAATTTGGTTCAGAGGCACATTTTTGTAGTGTTCCTTTTTTATCTGAACATTGTCAGACATCGTTAAGCAGAAAACCAGGTGTTACCATTTAAAGGAATGGTGTCCTTGATTAAGCCATCAGGGAAAAGGCAGAAAACATCCCAATTTTAATCATGCCTCATTACCACTACAGAGGGAGGGCAGGAAAGTGAGAGCCTCTCCTTCTAGTTCCCATTTATTTTTAAAGCTGTAATTATGAGAGTGTGTTGAGGCAGGAAGAAGCCCCCCCTTCCATGCCTGGATCCAATGCTATTCATTAAGAATAACACATTTGCTCTGGGATGCTAGTCTTCCCCCCCATTTATTTATAGTTTTACCATCTTAACAACATTACTTAATGCATCATCCTTTACATATTTGTGAGTCACTATTACATTGCATTTTTCAACCATATATACATTTTGTTCCATCTTTTTTTCAAATAGCTCTTGGTCTTTCCCTTGCAACATTAAGCTTAACCTGTCCATTTCTGCCATTAACAACAATTTTCCATCAGTTTTTCCTTTGAGGGTATGTTGTCTGTGTTCCAACATTTAGCTAACATTATCCTTGCCACAATAAAAATATACGTTATTACATATACATTTTCTTTATTAACTGTTTCTGGGAGTATATTCAATAAACATATTTCTGGTAAGAATGGTATTTCAAGTCCTGTGATGTCTTTTACTATTATATATATTTTATGCCAATATTCTTGTATGCTTTCACACCTCCACCACATATGCAAGAACGTACTTACATTTTTTTTTTACATTTCCAACAATTTCTATTTGTTGTCACATAACATTTTACTATTCTATCAGGTGTCCAGTGCCACCTGTGGTGATGCTAGTTTTTATTTGTTACAAACATTTGACTGCAATAAACCAATAAGTAAACAAGGTTTTTTTGTCAATTCTTTCCACCTGCAACTCAAGGTAGTGTGTGCTGTTGTTGTCCCCTCATCTCTGGTTTGATTGTGATAACTCTGGAAAGGTAGGCTGAGAAATTGTGATATTCTTTGCTGAACAGCAATTTGAAGTCAGGTGTTCCCAGTCTAAATACTGTGTGTCAAATCATGCAGGTTTCTTCTGGCTTTGCTATTGCTTTCTTCTTCTTTTTGAAAAGCTGTGTCACATCCACACATGGCTTTTTTTGTGTGTGTGACAGTATGTACTGGTACTGAGAACCAGTACTGTGGGGGGGGGAGGTAGGGGTGGAATTGATTGAAATCAGTGAATCTTATATAGGGATATTGTCTCTTACAAACAAAACACTGCATTCACATACTTTTTATATTTAGCTACCCTTGCACTATACAAGTAATTTGTAATGATCTTCCAGTCCTATCAACATCTGGAACTCATTGTCCCATTTTCAGATTCATAGCTTTATTTTCTGAGGATTTATGACTTCCAAAGACAACCATGTCTTCCAATGCGAATAGCAGGGGGATGGGGTTTTCTGGAGATTACAATGGCAAGGATGTTCCTATTCTTTTCACATCAGTTGGCACTGCAACTCCCATGAAAATCGTGAAGTGGGTGGCCAATTTTGAAACACTTGCCTCCCCCCTATTATTTATTTATTTCATTAAACTTCTATACCACCCTCCCCATGAGTGGGCTCAGAGCAGTGTACAACAAATTCATACAAAATATATGAAAACAGTCTAAATTACAAAGCCATAAAACCTAACATCTACATGGCTTGATAGTGCAAAAATTTTAATCCAAATTTAGATTACCATTGGGGGTAGAGGGGGAGAGAAAGCAGTTAATAGGTCGGTTGCAGTTAAAACTGTAGTTAAGAAACCATTGCTGTCCTCAACCATATGCTTGGCCTTGCAGGCCCTGCAGAATTGTAAGAAGTCCCACAGGGCCATGATGTTAGCAGGCAGGAAGTTTCACCAAGTCAGCGCCACGGCCGAGAAGGGCATGGCTCCAGTTGAGGATAACTGGATGCTCTTTGGCGAGGGACTTTCAGAAGGTGTTGATCTCATGAGCATAGTGCTCTCGGGGGCGGCATACCAGGAGTGGTGGTCCCATAGGTACATTGGTTCCTAATCATTTACGGCCTCAAAGGCCAAGAATCTGACCCAGTACTCAAACTTGAGCCAGCGCAGCTGGCGAAGCATAAGGTTGTATGTGTGCATTTATCGATGTCCCCTGAAGGACCTGAGCCACTGCATTCTGGACAAGTTGTAACTTCTGGATCAGCCTTCAGGGCAGCCTCACATAGAGTGAATGACAGTAATCAAGTCTAGAGATGACTGTTGCATGGATTACTGTGGCTAGTTTGGGGTGAGACATGTAGGGGGCAAATTGAATGACCTGACACAGTTCAAAAAATGCCAGCCTGGCAACATTTGTGACCTGGGCCTCTATTGATTAGGAGGCATCCAGGACCACACCCAGACTACTGACCATCTGTGCCAGTGTTAAAGGTACATGGTCAAGAGTTAGCACCCAAAATCTGAATTTCCCCCACCCAACCAGAGAATCTCTGTCCTTGATGGAATCAGTCTCAGCTGACTCTGCTTCAGCCGCTTCACCACAGCCTCCAAATCCTCAGCCAGATTTCCTGGGGCAGTGTTCATTCATCTGTCTACCAGCAGATAAAGCTAGATGTCATCAGCTTACTGATGACAACCCAGCCTGAATCTATGCCAGTTGGTCAAGAGGGTGCATGTAGATATTAAACAACATCAGGGAAAGGATAGCCACCTGAGGTACCTTGCAATGTCACAGGGTATCTAGAGGAAGCCCTCTCATTCAGCGCCACACTCTGTCCCCGACCATGAAGAAATGAGGCAACCCACTTCAGGGCTGTCCCATATAATCCAACTACAGCAAGATGGTGAACCAGCAGATCGTGATCCACTGTGTTGAATGCTGCTGTTAAGTCAAGTAATAATAGCAGCACCAACCTGCCTTGATCCAAGTGCTCACAGAGATCATCTATGAGAGCAACCAGCACAGTCTCCATCCAGTGACCTGGGCAGGAACCAGAATGGAAGGAGTATAGAGCTGATGTGTCCCCCAGGAAGCTCTGAAGCTGCTCAGCAGCTGCTCTCTGAACTTCCTTACCCGGAAAAGAAAGATTCAAAACCAGGGGGTAGTTGGATAAATCAGAAGGAGCCAACAATGGTTTCTTCAAGAGCGGTATTACCATTGCTTCTTTTAAACCCCCTGGAAAGACACCTGAGGCAAGGGACCAATTGATAATGTTCATTAGAGGGCCCCATATACCCTCACTGCCGGCTCACATCAGCCACTAAGAACATGAGTCAAAGAGGCTAGTGGTTGGCTTTGCAGCACTCAGGATCCTGTCAACATCAGCCTAAGAGAGCCAACTGCAGTTGTCAAATACTTAATCCAAAGACAGCAAAGGGGCTTTTAGTTCACATCCTGTATCAAGGTTAGCAGGAATGTCACAGCAGAGCGAATAGACTTTCTCAGCAAAAAAAAGAGAAAAAAGCTCGCAAATGCCTCACAGGTTATGTCCAAATTACTAATCTTTTTGGTTGTCTCAGATTCCCTTAATATTGGAATCTGTAGAGAAATCTCATTTTGGTCCTCGGACTCAGCGAAGTCTGACATGAGTTGTCAGTCCCCTGGCACAGTACCCACTGACCAAAAAATAACAATTGACAGTCTCAATGTCCAAACTCCAACTGTCAAGAGGTGTTTTTTTAAAATCATTGGAACCCCCTCAAGTTCTGCATCAGAATTACTTCACCACTGCTAGTCACATGACTGCAGGTGTCTTTTCTTGCAGGGTGATCCCAAGCCTGGAGTCCATCACAGCAGTCTTCACTGCCATCTCATAGAATTTCATAAACCTCCTATAAGACGTTCTTGAGGCTTTGTTGTACATGTTAGATTCCATGTCAAAAATGAAGTCATGAGGAGGAAGATCTATGTTTTATTTCAATTAACAAGAAAATAGTTGGACCAAGTAGTCCATCCAAAATTGACTACTTTCTTCTCAGCATATTTAGGGAATATGCTTCAATTAACAGGAAAACAATTGGACGAAATAACTAATCAAAATTTGACAACTTTCTTTTTCATCTTCTTCTTCTTGAACATATTCTGAACATATTCAGGAAATACATGGACTGACATCATCAAGAAAACAATATTCAAAAAGCATAATGTATGCCTTGCATGTCAGCCAGTTAACCTAAACTGTTCCTTTTCAACATTTATCTGGAGTCTAAGACAATCCTCCACATTCCACCTGTTCTTAGTACAAGTGAAAGATGGGGCAAGTACTTTGAGAATGCATTTCAGCTCTTTGAGTAAAAGAAAAAGCTGAGCTTTCTGTTTAAAACAAACAGCAAAAATTGTTTGAAGCAAAAGCAGAATCCTCTCTCTCTCCGTCCCTCCCTCCATCTGTCTGATTTGGCAGGTACAATTCATCCACATATAAAAGCTATGAACCTGAAACTTATCCAATGTCTTGATGGTAGTTGTGGGAGTGGCAGTGCCAAAAAATGGAAGGACTTGGAACTTCCTCACCCCTGCAATCCCAAGAATGTTCCCCCCAGGTTTTTGCAATGGGGCAATGGTTGTCTGTGGCATACGTAACTCATCCAAAACTATAGCTAGCAGCCTCAGCATTGACCTCTGGCTTCAGTTTGATGACAGGAGTTGCTGTGGCCAAAATGAACATCATTGGCCCAACCTGGCCCTGGCTATTTACGGACCTTCCAAATTTGCACTGGAATGTTCAGTTTAGGCTGCGGTCACACGGAACAGTAGCCACACAAGTGAGACGGAAGACAGGTGGAGTTTCTGGGCGCGATCTCACCAGCACATCTGGGAAGCGTAGCACTCCCGTGGCTCAACCGAGGCTTCCCGCTGAAACTGCGTGGCAAAAAACTAGTACCTCGGAGGTACTAGTTTCCGGAAACTGCGGGGCAAGGGCGGGCGTCTGATCACGTTTCTGGTGGCATCCGGCGCCCGCCCATGTCCCCTTGCAAATAATGTTTTTTTCCCCCAAGTCTCTGTGGATGCGCACACGCACCCAACGGAGCATGCACATTTGTCGTGTACAGAAAAAAAGACAACCAGTTTGCCGTGCCGCGCGCTTCTTTGTTGTGCGCCGGCTTGTCCTGTGATCAGCACCTCTCCCTTCCCATGGAACCTCCACGGTACCTCCACAGGACCTCCACGGGAGGTCTGATCAAGTAACCGCGTGGTAGTTTGCCCCGGGGCAAACAGCCACACTTCCCCCCCACAGTTTCCTGCCTGTGTGACCGGGGCCTTATTGTGGCAACTTCTGAATGATGATGAGAGATACTGTATCCAAAACAAAGGAAATTGGAACATCCTGGGTCAGGGGATTTCCAGAGCCCCCCCCCCCAGGGTTGCCAAATCCAGTTTGGGAAATTCCTGGAGTTTCAGGGGTGAAGCCTGGGGAGGGCAGGGTTTGGTAAGGGGAAGGACCTCAGCAGGGTATAATGCCATAAAGTCCAACCTCCAAAGCAACCTTTCCTCCAGGGGAGTTAATCTCTGTTCTCAGGAGATCCATCGTAATTCCAGGAGATATTTATTAAAATATATGCCCCTTTTCTTCTGCTCCAAGGCAGCTTACAGTAATAGTTACAAACATTTCCAGTTGAAAATAAAAAGTAAAATATCAAGCCTAATGGGTTCTCTTAATAAATAATAATAGATCAATTGCAGCTATCCATAGACAGTGGAATCACTGCAGAACTACATGATTTTACACAGGCTGATTTCGCACTAGAGCTGCCTCGATGTTGTGCCGCCGTTTGCCCCGATACCATTGGTCAATTTCACACCCGAAGCCGCGGGGCTGCATTTGACCCGTGGCTTCGCCCGATTTCCTCTGCAGTTTCGTGGTCCTCAAAAAACAGGATCATGAAACTGAGGGGGAAATCGGGCGAAGCAGCGAGTCAAAATGCAGCCCCACAGCTTTGGGTGTGAAATTGACCAATAGTATCGGGGCAAACGGTGGCGCAACATTGAGGCAGCTCTAGTGTGAAATCAGCCGCAGTGTCAGAACTGAGCCTCAGTTTGTTTGGTTCTTTGTTTCAAGCTGAGACTCTCAATATGCTGTGTGGATCTTGTCCATGTCTAGAAATAGCATGGCCGCCTGATACCTCAAAGATGTCAATTCACTCTGTTTCCATCCTGAGGCCTTGTTGTTGTGCAGCTACTTTTTCCTCTGGGTCAGATTTAGCCAGACAGGACCCTAAGTTATGTTGAAAACATAGAAATGTTTGCTTCTCTTTTTCTGATGCAAGTGATGTCTCACTCAGCATACTCCTCTGGAGGGATGATCTTGGAAGTGTAATTATTTCTAATTACTAGGGTTCACCCTCCATATTGCTAATTGTCACATCCAAGTTCTGAGGCCCAATGAATTCCCACTATAAATCTAAAAAAGATGAATGCTTCTATAAAAATTTCCTTTTGCCCTTCAAAGTTGGAATTATGAACAGGGAACATGAATCAAATGGTGGACAAAAGAGAAAAAAGCATTTTGAAATAAGATTTGCTCCCAAATGGAAGTCCTACTGTTCTTTCTCTCACTACAGTTACCTGATGTTATGGGCAAGGCGCACAATGTTTGCTCCATGACTGATCCCTTCCAGCTCCCATATGAGTATTCTCAGAGAGGAGATGCAATCATTGGTGGCATCATGGCTCAATATGGATGTCTTTCTGATAAAACCACTTACACTGAAAACCCTACAACTATGGCGCTAGATGGACTTATGTAAGGAAACAACTTTGTATTGTGTATTAGGATAGATAGTCTTTAAGTGAGAGAGGCCAGGTTGTGCTTTACCTGGAAAACTAGCCTTCTTGCTGATTGCAGACAGGACCTAAGAGCATAAGAAACAGTCTCAGTCATGTCTCAGACTTCAGCAACTCAGGAAAACGTTTTCAGTACCAGGAGTGACTGGGCTGTGGGTTTTATGTTTCCCTCAAATAAGACTGAGCACAATCCAGATACAGTAAAGATCCTACACTAAGTAACACTTCTGTTGAAATCTATGGGATTCATATATGCTGAACTTGGCTGTATCATTCCCATGAATTTTATCTGTATCTTAAAATGGGCAGTGCCCAACAGTTAGACTCATCCCATCGGTTGAAAAAAACCAAGGAAAGTATTTGTACTTGAAACTAAACTAGCAAGCAAATGATGTTTGTGTTGCATCAGAATTAATTATTTTACTCGTCCAATCAGCTCTTGCTCACTGTGCCATCCATCAGAGAGGCATGTTCTTCCTCTGCTCAGATGCAGGGCTTCTCAGTTATGGCCCCAACATGAAGCTTCTGCTTTCAGTCTTTAGCTGCTTCTACTGATTCTATCCAGCTGGTGACTATAATTGTTGTCGGGTTCTTCTTGGCTTCCCATTGTGGGTAGGGGACGAGTTTAAGTATTTTACTCTTTTATCTCGCTGCCCTGCCATCATATTTTCCAACTGAACCTCTTCTGAGAAGCACAAGTTAAAATATTTAATACATAAGATGTATATACCACTGAAATACATCTGAAACTTCAGCAGATGATTCTTGAAATGCTAAATACCTTTTTTTAGATTTCTTTCTTTAAAAAACACAAAAACCCAAATCTCACAACAAAATAGAATAAGAATGGGGAAAAGGTATTCATAAAGACAAAAGTATGACAACAATGGTGGCAATTCTACACCTAATTTCCTATAAAAGGTTTCCAAAAGCAAAAAATGTCCTTAATTGTCTATATCTGTTAAATATTGACAGAGTCTAAGGTCTTCAATCCATTCATTTACCAGAAGTGGGCATGTATCCTTCCAGTGCTGTAAAATGATTGTTTTAGCTGTAGGGTATGGAGGGTTCATTTTCACTGACCATTGATTTGCCTTCAAGAGATGGGCAGATAGCTTAAAAGTGCATAAGCATCCTCAAAAATAAGTGAATTTTCTCACACAAAATAGAAACGAGCAATAACATCTAAAACTTCAGTAGATGGTTCTTGAAATGCTGAATATCTCTTTCTTTTCATAATATAAACCTGCCTTTAGTGTATCACCAAAGAGCTACCAGCATGTCCTGTCATTTGCATTTGCTGTGAAGGAAATTAATGAAAACTCCAAGATCTTACCCAATGTCAGCCTGGGATTCCAGATCTTTGATGGCAATTTCAATGCCAGGATGACTGATCAAAACATTCTAAAGCTTCTATCTTCCTGGGAAAGAACTGTCCCCAACTACAACTGCAACAAGACAAAAAATGTGATAGCTGTGGTTGGGGGACTGAACTCTGAAATGGCCTTTCGCATCACTACTGTTTTAAATGTCTACAAGATCCCACAGGTAAAACAAGCATTTACATCTGTACTGTCCTCCTATATCCTGAGGACTAAGCAAGTGAGTGTGTGTGTGTGTGTGAGAGAGAGAGAGAGAGATGCAGACTGCATATGGAAGAGAAAGAGGTGGTAGACTCTTCAGATGGTATGATGAGATGCACCACTTCATACAGAGAGAGGAGAAATCACATATTTAATGCTCCTCCAAATGAAAAAAAAAATCCTGCATATTAAAAGTAGTGCGTCAGAAAGAAAGGTTTGATCCTAGCGTTTTGCTTGCTGTGATGGTTTTCAAATTACAGGGAAGTATTTATCTTGCAGATTTTTGAAAAATGAACTTCCACCCCTGTAGTCTGAAGGGCTACAGTTTTTTTTCTCTGCCACTTCAGCAATGTGCTCTCTTAATATGACCTTCTCCTTCTGCAATTCTTGCCCAGACCAAAGGGAGGGGGAATTCAGGACTCAGATATGACTCTGACACAAAAGAAACAGGCTTTCCTACACCTTCATGACCTAAGGCCAAGGAAAGATGCTTCTCCCTCACCTTAAGACCTGGACAGTATATACATTTGGGAATGTTGAGAGATTCATTCCTGAGAGCAGTTACACATATTATTCTCAGTATAAATGATCTCAATAAATAATTATAACAAAGCAACCTAATCTCTATATTCTATATTCTGTTATATTATCAAGAAGTGATATACATAAATCAATATCCTAAAGAACAACTAAATAAAGAACAAATCATATTGGAAGAAAAAAGTCTGAGGTGGATGCTGATAACGTTCAGTCAAAGCCAATTCCATCTATGAAAGCTCTGCCGTGAACTGACTTTTAGGAAAAGCAATAATAGTCCAGCATTTGACTTATTTCCAAAGTTAATTGCTCCACTTGTAGAATGTGAAGCTAAGTGGCTGACAGGCAGTTATTCAACAAGACAACTTGTCTGATAAGGAAAAGACAGGGATGTAATTCTTGACTAACGTGATTCCCAGGTGAGGATGGTGTTTCCAATCCAATCTTTGGGTGCAATCACAGACACAATTAGCCGCGCCATAAGTGCAAATGCTGGGCAGATTTAAAGGGTGCAATCAGGCACGAACATCTGGGAAGTGCCCCGTACCCATCGCCAACCCGTTTTGCTCCACCGCAGAAGCGGAGTAAAAAGACAGCAGGGAAAGTCTGGTAGCAAACGGGTTGCTATGGGCCACAGACGGACTTTCCCCTGTCTGATCGCTGCAGCACACTCTCATGGCGTCAGGATGGTCTGACCATCCCGACTCCATGCCATTGCTCCCCCCCCCTTCTCAGTATGCGCATCATTGCAAACTCCATAGGGAGCCCTCAGTGCTGATATGCAATTCATCAATTCCTCATTTAAGCACATCAGGAAGAAATGGCAAAAAAACACCCCACCAATTTCCCTGCGGTTGCGTTTGATCATGCAGTGGTGGGCTGCCCCCGTAGCTACAAAGGACTGTGTGATCATACAACTGCGGGTCAGATTCCTCTGGGGGAAATAGCATCTCGCCCCATGCTATCTCGTACGTGTGACCACCACCTTCATCAGAGCCAGTCCTTTGACACATACACTTGAGCTGGTTAATAACAATAAGTGTATTGTGCATGTCAAACAAGTATCTCCCAAAATACAATATAAAACCTTAAGGGAGGACTACAGTCATCAATACCAAATGTTACATCCCTTCACAATGCAGTTATGCAGTTCACCATATCCTAATAACGAGGAGCAAAAGGCTTCCTATTGAGAGGGTTGGCAATACTGCTCAAATACCAACATACATGATTCAAAATTAAAAGTTGCCCTTCATTAATTGCTTGCAGCTGCATTCTTCAAGCTAATACTGAGTGACCTGATCTTAATGACTTGTTCTTTAGCATATTGACTTATATATATTTCTTCTTGATCATGTAACATTATATAATATAGAGAGAGACTAGACTACCTTGTTAAAAGAATTTATTGAGATCATTTATATTGAGAATATAGAATGCACAAAGACATCAGATTTCCTTGTTTAAGTTATTGATGGGGATTTACTACTGTTTTGTCACAGTGGTTTTGTTATAGTCTGCTCAAGGAAGATGGCAAGAGCAAAGCTCAGGTATTTCCACTTAGCTGTTTGATGCCTATTTGTGACTAATTGGGATGGTTCATGCCAGTCAAAGACAAACTAAAATTAAAAAGCCAAAATCTGGAGAAGAATAACTAGAGACTCATGAGTTCAGTTTACACATGTCAAAGCAAGACTGAAATGAGAATATTCAAAACATGTAAACTTGTTCAGGGGAAGAGCTTCTGCTTTGTATGTAGAAGGTCCCAGTTTCAGTCTTCATTGCCTCCAGTTAAAAAGAGCAGGCAGCAGGTAATGTGAAAGACTTTTGCCTGGGACCCTGGAGAGCAGATGCCAGCCTGAGTAGACAGCACTGACTTTGAGGAACCAGTGATCTGAGTCAGTATGAGACAGCTCCATATATTTGATAACATCCCTAGTATTAAAGAAGTTTCATGCCATGAGAGCTATAAGTTATGCATGTTTCCCAGGAAAGTCTTCCGCATTCCTGATTTTTAAGTACACTTATTATGCAGTCCTAAACAGTGTTAAACCTTTCCAAATCCACTGAAGTCAATGGCATTAGAAGGTTGTAACTCAATTTAGTATTTTATTACTAAAGATTTATCCCTGGATTTCATCTCAAGTGCTAATTGGGATGACACATTGTAACTTGTCACAAATGTTCAGTATCATCATGAACATTCCTTTGTTTTTATTCAGATTGCCTACTGTGTCTTTGCTCCAGTGAGTGATGTTAAAATTCATCTCCCTTCCTTCTATCGCATGGTCCCCAATGAAGAAGTTCAGTACACAGGCATTGTCCGGCTCCTTTTGCATTTCCAATGGATGTGGGTTGGGATCATGGTAACGGATGATGATCAAGGTGAAAAATTTGTGCATACTTTGACACCTATGCTTTTCAAACATGGGATCTGTGTAGCCCACACTGAAAAGATGCCACCACTATATCAGGCATTACATGCATTCAGATCAATGCAATCTGTTCTTCCTGTGGCCACTTCTCTTGCCAATTCCAGTGTCAGACTATATGTTGTAAATGCAGAGCTTCAGACCATAAATACTTTTAAATGGTTGATACGGGTTAATGAAATGTTTGGAGGGATTACCAAAGATTTCATGGGAATAGTATGGATTATGACAGCCCACTGGGATTTCTCATCACAGACAGAGCTCAGGGAACTTGATGTGAACATCTTTCAAGGTGCCTTGTCCTTTACAATTCAGACAAATCAGGTATTGGAATTTCCAAAATTCCTTCAGGGGGTACGCCCTGGCTTACAACAAGAAGATGGTTTTATCAGGGTCTTCTGGGAACAGGCATTCAACTGCACATTGTCTGATTCAGAGGAAAAGAAGGAAATTAATAATGAGGCTTGCACAGGAGAAGAGAGGCTGGATAGCCTTCCTGGAATTATTTTTGAAATGACCATGACTGGCCAGAGCTATAGCATCTACAATGCGGTCTATGCCATAGCACATGCATTGCATAAGATGTACACATCCAGACTGAAATTTAGAGCAGTGGTGGACAGAAGTAGATGGGATCTTTCAAATCTACAACCATGGCAGGTATGTGAAGGTATCTGATACAGGGAGTGCAGCGTTGCATCCAAATGTTGACAGAACATTTCCCTTTCTTTCAAATCTTGAATATCTCTCATTTCTTAAAGTTGTCCATAGAAGCTGTAGGTATCACTGAAAAACCAAAATCATATTGTTTGTTGTACTTCTCTTTCCTGTGTACAAGTTAGGGAAGTTTGTCTGAATGTCAATATATTGTTCTGTACTTCTCTCACAATATTTAGAGTATAGATTGGAGAACTTGATGAAGTAGGTATGGCGTCAACTTTCTTATTCCTTGTGAATCAAGTCAAAAACATCCATTTCATTTGTTTGTGTGTGTGTGTGTGTGTGTGCATAAATAAAAAATGTGACTCTTGCTTTTGCTCCATTTTCTCTTTGCCACCACTTTCTGGAATAAAGGCATGAAACACCAATAAATTCTCATAAATCCAAGGTGGTGTTCTTCACTAAAAAAAGTAATTCTAAAAAATGTAAGTAGTCTGGTGCTCTTGGGGTTCCTGCTCCACATCACCTGCCCTCAGGAGATTATGGGAGGTGGCAGTTTTTGTCAATTTCCCCCATTTTGTTTTATTTATTGTTTTCTGCTGCTTTTTATTACTGGTTTTAACTTAATCTAGATTACTTATTATTCTATTCCATTGTAAACTGCCCTGAGCCAAATAATAATAATAATGATGATGATGATGAAGATGATGATGGTGGTGGTGGTGATGATGATGATGATGCATTAAAGCTACTGTTGTCCGCCGAGGGTGGTGTGAATTAGAACAAGTTAACAGACTTCCTTATCCTGGAATTTTATTCTAATCTAAACTAGGCCTCACATCAAAAAGCTGTGAGAGACAAAAATTATATTGAAATAGCTCGAAGCCTTTTGCTTATAAACCCTAGAGTGTTATAAACAATGTTATCACTTTGTTAACATGTATATTTTCAATCTAGTTTCAGCCTTTCCTGAGAAGCATCTTATTCAACAACACTGCTGGAGACCTGGTACTTTTTAACGAGAATGGTGAAATAGCTGCTGGATTTGATATTATAAACTGGGTTATTTTGCCAAACAAATCCTTTGTCAGAGTGAAAGTTGGAAGGATAAATCCACAGGATTCACCAGGCAGAGAATTCATCATTAATGCAGAGGCTATCACCTGGCATAGTATGGTGAAACAGGTGGGATTCAAATCATGGATCTAATTCTGAACTTGGCCCCAAGTATGAGTCAGAAAATGAGGCCATGTCCTGTAGAAGCAATGTCTGCATCAATGCAGACATTGAAACTTTAAAAAAGATATCGTAAGAGTATGTTGTGAGATATTTGCTGCCACTTGGGCTTCCATAGCTACCCCAAACCACATTGTTGAGGATTAGTTTCTGCTGCAGGGAGGAAGAGTGTGATCAAGCTTGGTAGGTGGGAAGGAAGAAAGAAGTCATCAAAGAAGAGGGGCCGTGGGGGCTGCTGGGGGAAAGGGGGGAAATGTGTGGGAAGGGGGGTAGAGGATGGAGCTGCGACTCCTCAGATATCCTTCTATGTCCTCTGCTTATAATAATAGTAATTCGGATCCTGTTCCAATAGTAATCCTTAGTGATCCTTCTCACCCTACTGTTCAAATTCCATTAATATCTGCAACTTTCTCAGTCATTTTACTTATATAGGAAACTACGTGAAATTCACAGTGTCATTATCTGCCAGTTATTTTCTCATCTTTGAATGCTTGATTTTAAAATCCAAGTTGAAGGACCATTTTTCTGCTATGAATTGAAATCAACAGGCTGTTAAGATAACATAGCTGATCAACCCCCAAAAAACCTTTGTTTTCCTTCTCTTTCATTGGGTAGGTACCTCCCCTTGCTGTGTGTAATGACAACTGCCATCCTGGTTACAGCAGAAAGAAGAAGGAGGGGGCACCATTTTGTTGCTACAGTTGTGCTCTGTGTCCAGATGAGAAGATTTCAGATCAGAAAGGTGGTAGATATGATGTGCAGTTTTAAAATATGAGAGAAAAGACCCACATACAAAATCTCTCCACATCTGATATGTTCCTTGGGTTGGATTTAAATTTGTGCATGGGAGTTTGTTATCATTTCTTTCATTTTGGTAATTCATTCCCAAAGGGACTGTTTATTATTGGGGTTCCTTCTTTTTAGGAAAATCCATCCATGTTTAGCTTTAAAATCTAGGAGAAGATTGAAAGGAAACCTTCCAAAAAGTAGCACAGTTAGCACTGCAGCCACTTAGCTTGAAAAAGAGTAGCAGGAGGAAGAGGCAAACTGATGAGGCAAGAGCATTTGGTGGCCAAAGTGAGGTGAAGCATCTGGGCAGGGAGGCAGGAGGAGGAGGCCTTGATGTAGATTTAGTTTGGAGACTTAAAGGAAAGCCAGGGAGTGTAGAAAGGAAGGGGAAATTGGTACGGCAGGGCAGGCATAAGGAAGAGAGTGGAAGGCAAAGTCCTATTCTACCTCTATCACAATTGGAAATCCCACATGTACGTAATCCTAATGGCTTCAGTTTACAGTCAGTCAACAAAGCCCAAACCCCCTCTCTCCTCCTGAATGAATACAGTGTAAGCCACTTGGATAATTTTGGTTGCCTTGAAAAAGTGAAGTCAGAAAAAGGCAAGAATGTAATAATGACTGAAAGAAAAGGAAGACGTGGTGTGTTTTCTTATGGGCTGTTCAGAGGGGAAATTTATTTCATTTTCATAATAATAATGATAATTATGGAACACCCAACCTTCTGTAATTATTGTTATTCATAACTAAGGAAATGGCCAAGTATAGTTGAATTGAACCATCTGTTCTGCTGTTGAAAAAGAGGGGTTGGAGCCCTCTTTCCCCATGAAAAAGCCTATGCTAGGGATCATAGAAAAAAGCCATGTGAGACAGAGGCTATAGTAAAGAGATTATATACAATTGAGTGGGAAAGTAAGCTAGATCTATTCCATCCATCACCCCAAATAACACAATGACACCACAAATAACACAAGTGGTGCCTTTCACAATGTCCTTCTTTATTCACCATCCAGTCTCCACTGCAGGCAAACACACACACCCCCCCCCCCCCCCCCCCGCTGTCATGCAGGAAGTTCAAGCAATGGAGAAAGACTGGGGATTTTATACAGCTGCCAAGATTCATGAAAATCGGAATATGAATCTTGTAATCCAGGCACATATTTTTTTTGTTTCATGAGAGACTTGGCAACAGTTCATACTCTTTAATCTAAGAAGTCAGATGGTGCTATAGGACTCATCTAGTGCCATTGGATTGGCTTATGCAAAACTCCAGATTCTTCTTACTTTCCTCAGACTAATTGTGAAGGCCATGTTCTCCCTCAGCAATCCCAGAGAACATGTCTGGAGTCAAAGCAATGTCCCCAACCAGTGACTCTAAAGCAAGTGTGCCTTGCTGTCTCCCTAGATGAACAACTCCCAAGGGAAGGGCATGCTGACGATGTGACAGAATAGATGAGGATCTCAATGTCTTTTAAAAGCAGGAGCTGTCATGAGAAACTGTGACCATCCATGGAGAGTGCAGTACACACACTGCACTCTATAGAAGGGCCAAGAGAGAAGCCAGGGATAACAAACTACCCAGCAGCAAGGATGGGGGCTGGGTAGGAGGAGGAAAACATGAGTGAGCAAACCCCTTTCTCTTCTTCTGAGGCCACAGAAGGCAGAGGTGGAGTGGGCTGAAACTGACACCCAGAGATGGAGGTACAGGCAAAGCAAGACCACCACCCCAACTCCTGTCATCACCAATGCTTCCTCTAAGCTGTGGAGTCTTGTGAGCAAAAATCCTGCTTTGTGAGCTACTGGCATTAAAGTTGTGAATGAATGATTTAGCTACTGCATAAGTTAGTTTCCTCTGGAGCCATCCTTCCTGAGCTAAGACAAAAATGTGTGCGCCAGAGGCTAAAAAACTGAGACCAAGCTCACACAAACTCAGCTTTGGGGGAACACTGGTCATCACTTAATTCCTTGTCTTTCTGTCTGAACAAGGTCTTTGCTATTCACTCTTAGCACCAGACAGCAGGAACTAAAGGGGCACAAGTGTAATCCTCAAATGATTTTTACACACACACACATGCAGATAATTCCACAAAGTTATTCCAAAACTGGAAGTGGGAGCTATCCCAAAGAGAAGGTAGAAGATCCAGCAAACTATGGGAGTTTTGTGCAACTATGAAATGGGGGGGGGGGAATCTGGTCAAATATAAATGGTACAGTTGCCCAGGCTAGCTTGATCTCATCACATCACAGAAGTGAAGCAGGGTTGGCCCCGGTTAGTATGTGGATTAGAGATCACCAAGGAAGACTAAGGACACCATGCAGAGGCAGGCAATGACAAACCATCTCTGGATGTCTCTTGCCTTGAAAACCCCATGGGGTCACCGTAAGTCAACTGTGACTTGACAGCCAAAAAAATAAAAAGGCCAAATTCTGTATATAGGCTTTACCCATAAGAAAGCAAATATTTCAAACCTGTTAGTAACTTTTATGCATAACTGATTATACCACAATAAGAGTATTGGGGGGGGGGGAGAAATGAAGCCAACCTTTGTTCTGTTTTTCAGATATGGATGACTGTTTTAAATGCCCACAAGACCAATATCCAAACAAGAAACGGGTTGAGTGCATTTCCAAAGCGCTACATTACCTCTCTTTCACAGAAACTTTGGGGATCAGTTTAGCCATCTCAGCTCTCTCTCTTTCTCTGATCACAGCTTTGGTCCTAAGAATTTTCATCCAGAACCAAAACACTCCAATTGTCAAAGCCAACAATCGGGACCTCACCTATTCTCTCCTCATCTCCCTGTTGCTATGCTTCCTTTGCTCCTTGCTCTTCATTGGCCAGCCTCAGACAGTGACCTGCTACTTACGGCAAACTGCTTTTGGCATCATCTTTTCAGTCGCTGTTTCATGCATGCTGGCCAAAACCATCACCGTGGTTTTGGCTTTTGCAGCTACCAAGCCAGGAACCCAGCTGAGAAAATGGGTGGGGAAAAGACTGACAACCTCCATTCTCATCTCTTGCTCCCTCATTCAAGCCAGTATTTGTGCAGTGTGGCTCTGCACTGCTCCTCCATTCCCACATTTTGATATGGACACTCTGGCTGAAGAAATCATAGTGGAATGCAATGAAGGTTCAGTCACAATGTTTTATTTGGTTCTGGGGTATCTGGGAATATTGGCTACCGTCAGCTTTACTGTGGCTTTCCTGGCCAGGAAATTGCCTGACAGTTTCAATGAAGCCAAATATATCACTTTCAGCATGTTGGTGTTTTGTGGTGTTTGGCTGTCCTTTGTTCCATCTTATCTCAGCACCAAGGGGAAGTATATGGTAGCCGTGGAGATCTTCTCTATCTTGGCGTCTAGTGGTGGGCTCCTAGTTTGTATCTTCTTCCCTAAATGCTACATGATAATCCTGAGGCCTGAGTTGAATAGCAGACATCAGCTAATAAGGAAATGAGAATTTGAATGCAATATAAATGGTGATTTTATTGAAGACAAATACAGAAAGAAACAGAACTCCCCTATGGTGATGAGTAGATTTCCCTCATCAATTCACTTCCCCCTGATTTCCACTTTCACTTGGAGCTTTTTTTCCAATATTCATTTCAAATTTGGTTCAGAGGCAGGTTTTTGTAGCGTTCCTTTCTGATCTGAATGTCATCAAACACTGTTAACCAGGTGTTACCATTGAAAGGAATGCATTGAAATTTCTTTCAATTGTCCTTGATTAAGCCATCAGGGGAAAGTCATAAAAATCTCAGTTTTCACGATGCCTCATTCCGAATCCAGAGGGAGGGCAGGAAAGTGAGAGCACCTCCTTCCAGTTTCTGTTTATTTTTTAAAGCTGTAGTTATGAGAGGGGGATGAGGCAGAAACAAGGCCCCCCTCTCTCATGCCTGCATGCAATTCCATTCTTCAAGAATATCACATTTGCTCTGGGATGCTAGTCTTGTATTTGGTGCAAACATTCAATCACAATAAAGAAATAAGTAAGCAATCAAACTTGTTTTGTCTTTTCTTTCCACCAGCAAGTCAAGGTAGTGTGTGCTGTTATTGTCTCCTCATCTATGGTTTAATCCTGATAACTCAGGAAAGGTAGGCTGAGAGATAATGATGGGCCCAAGTTATCTAGTGAGCTTCGTTGCTGAACAGCAGTTTGAAGTCAGGTGTTGTAAGTCAGTCTGTGCTCAGTGACAGCACGGATTCAGACAAAGAGATGCCTGCATCTAGCATACAGTCAGTAACTCAACTTAAGGTATTGTTTTATGCCAATAAAGGCTAACTGACTGACAGTAATTCAACAACCGGCCGCAGCTGGCTCTGAGCCAGGAGGTGGGCAGCAAGAGATCAGGTTACGGGCTGATCAGAAGTCACAGCCTACAGTTGTCAATTGATGAGATGGATTAATAGTTTTGGGATGACTGCCAAGGAATTGGCTGGGAGTGTAGCTCATTAAGACTGGCCTATAAAATCAGCCAGAAGAAGCAGACGTTTTGTGGATGCAACAAGTATACATTGCTACTGAACCAGCTATCATGTTGTTACTGGACCACTGGAATTGAGTATTGGCTTTTCTGGAACCCCTGGTCTAGACTTGGATTTACTGCCCAGATCCCTTGACCCTAGACTGAACTTGGTGTACCTGCTCTCTGAAACTCCTGATACTTGGACTGGGCAGGGCTTTTTTGTGTGGCAGTACTCACTGGTTTTGAGTACCGGCAGCTGGGAGGGGGGACTTCCTCAAGTTCTGAAGGGGGAATTGGTTGAAATCAGTGCAACCTTATATATGGATATTGTCACTTAAAAACAAAACACTGCATCCACATACTATTGTATATTGTATATTTAGCTATCCTTGCACTAAGCAAGTAATTTGTAATGATCTTTCAGTCCAATAAACATCTGGAACTCATTGGCCCATTTTCAGATTCCTAGCTTTATTTTTTGAGGATCTGTGGCTTCCAAAGACAATGTCTTCCAATGCAAAAAGCAGGCATGGTGGGGTTTTCTGGTGATTACACTGGCAATTAGTGTAATCCCACTCATCCCAAAGAGTGATTAGCACATGGAATTCACTGCCACACGAAGTGGTGGTAGCTACAACCATGGATGGCTTCAAAAGGGAATTAGATAAGCATATGGAGCAGAGGTCCATCAGTGGCTATTAGCCACAAGGTATAGATAGGGACTCTGGGGCAAGTGATGCTCTGTCTTCTTGGTGCTTGGGGGGGGGTCAACAGTGGGAGGGCTTCTAATGTCCTGGCCCCACTGGTGGACCTCCTGATGGCACCTGGTATTTTTGGCCACTGTGTGATACAGAGTGTTGAGCTGGATGGGTCTTTGGCCTGATCCAACATTGGCGTCTCTTATGTTCTTATGTTAATGATATTCCTATTCTTTTCATGTTTGGCACTGCAACTCCCATGATCATCCTGTTGGTGGTGGCCCATTTTGAGGGTCCTAGCTTTATTTTCAGTTGACTTATGTGTGCTACAGTTCCCCTTAGCTTCCATTGTGAATAGCATTGCAGATAACCTGGGCCAGAGTCTCCTGATTCCCTTCATTTGGGAGCATGGCAATTCCCACCATCACTTTGAATTGTCTGTCCAAATATCATATGCCTA
Source organism: Gekko japonicus (assembly GCF_001447785.1). NCBI lineage: Eukaryota > Metazoa > Chordata > Lepidosauria > Squamata > Gekkonidae > Gekko > Gekko japonicus. The sequence continues at coordinate 129,647 of NW_015171594.1, read as the reverse complement.
GCTTTATTTTCTGATGATCTGTGCCTTTCAGAGTCAAAAGAAAAATGGGGGGTAGGGTGTCTGGCAATTATATAGGCCAGGACATTCCAATTCACTTCACTCGGCACTGCAACTCCCATGACGATCCTAAAGTGGGTGGTCAACTTTGAAACCCTTGCCTTTCCCCCTGATTATTTATTTATTTCATGAAGCCTCTATACTGCCCTCCCCATGAGCAGGCTCAGAGCAGTCTGCAACGAAGTCATACAAAATACATTAAAACAGTCTAAAATACAAAGCCATAAAACCTAACACCTACATGGCGCCATAGTGCAAAATTTCTAAACCCCCAATTTACATTAACATGGGAGGGAGAGGGGGAGAAAGCAGTTAATAAGCCAGTTGCAGTTAACGCTGGTTGTTTGTTCGCTTTTTTTAAACCACTGCTGTCCTTTTTTTAAACCACTGCTTGGTGAAACATCTCTGCCTTGCAGGCCTTGTGGAATTGTAACAAGTCCTGCAGGACCCTGAGGTTAGCAGGCAGAGAGTTACACTGTGTTTGAGTCATGGCTGAGAAGGCCCTGGGTCTTGTTGAGGATAGCCAAAGGCTCTTTGGGCCAGAGACTTCCAATAGGTGTTGAGTGTAATGTTTTCTGGCAGCCCCATAGGTATGTTGGCCCCTGGCTGTTTAGGGTCTTAAAGGTCAAAAACAGAACCTTGAAGCTGACCTGTTGAAACACAGGTTGTATGTGTGCAGTTATCGGTGTCCCCATAAGGACATGAGCCACTGCATTCTGACTAGTTGTGACTTCCAGATAAGCCTCAAGGGCAGCCCTGCATAGAGTGAGTTAGAGTAACCTAGTCTAGAGTGACCATTGTGTGGATTACTGTGGCTAGGTTAGGGGGAGACAGGTCGGGGGGGAAAGTTGCCTGACCTGATACAGATGGGTAGTTTTGGGGTAGCTGCTAGTCATTGAGTTCTGATTCCTAATCATCTGAAATTATGGAGATTTGCTAGCCATCTCCTTCAAGGTTTCTGCAACATCCTTAAGAAAGTTAGCAATGATTCATGGGATATGAAACCTATCAAGCACTAATGGGGGAGGAACACATTACAACAGAGAAGTTGTTTATTTGTTTAATTCAAACAGAACTATTATCAATATTAATACCACGAATTTGAAATTATGAATAGTAATTAGGGTTAAAAGAAAAAGAAGAACAAAATTACTTCTCAGGTTCATGTTCTTTTGTTATGGTATGTCAGAAAAAAATAGTATTTGGAATTGCAGAGCTGGTGCAACCATTGCTGCTGCCAGGTCAGCCAAATATTTGTTGATGTGTTATATGAAATAAGGAAACTCATGAGGGAACATCCTTTTGGTTTTGATTTTTTAAAATGCTGATTGTCACAAGACCCTAACGACTCCCCCTCACTGCCACTGGATTCTTCCAGCCCCCGTGGCTCTGCCACCTTGGTGTCCCACTCAGCCAAGCAGCAGGGGCCTCAGACTCCTGAACGGGAAGGGAGGTTCCATCACCGTCCCTGCCACTACATTCCCTCTGGATGTGAGACACTTTCCCTCTCTCTGTTCTGCAGTGTTGTCGCCTTCCATCCAGGTTGTCATCCCTGGCCTCTTACAGCTGCATCCTTTTATTCTTTCCTCCCGCCTTCCCGTGTTCCCCCAGCTCTCCCTGCCCCCTCCCTTCTCCAGCCCCACCCCTCCACATAATGGAGGATACTGGCTCCTGGGAGGGGCTGGGTTCTCCCTCACTCTTTCTTGCGTCGGGTGGCTCCAGATGGGGCATGGTGCCTGGATGCGCTGGCGTGCTCTCGCGCCGGGCCGTGTTTGGGTGAACTGCCGACATCTCTGTTGCTGGCGCCAGCCGGGGCTGATGACGGGATGGCTGTGGCCGCGCCCACATCAGTGGTCTTCCTCTGGCATCTCCCGGGATCCCAGGTGAGTAGAGGTGGATCCCGGGGCCATCTTCCCGGCGTCGGTGGCGGCTTTGTTGGGACCACGGGGTGGGAGGGTGGTTTCGTCATTGGGACACTGATTAAAAGGGAAGAACCTCTAGAACACAAGCTTTAAATACAGAGGATATAGTCAATCTTATATGGGAAATATGAAGTAATAAATGAATACAGAAATCCACAATATATAATATAGTTGAGGGGGGGAGCTAAAGAAAATATGAAAATATTCAACTTCTGCTGACATCTTTGGATACCAGGTGCTTTCAAAGTGTGTGCGCGTGTGTGTGTGTGGGGTATTAACAGGAGTAGATGTGGTCCATCAGGTACTCTGGGTCTAAGACGCATGTAAGAGCTGTCTACTTGCAACCAATGTATGGCAATCCTCGTAGAGCTTTCTAGACAAGAGAAGTTCAGAGGTGGTTTGTCATTGCCTGCCTGTGCATAGTGACCCTCCTATTCCTTGGTAGTCTCCCATCCAAATATTAACCATGGTCAACCCTGTGCAGCTTCTGAGATCTGATGACAGTCCCAGCAAGAGATTTTCAAGGCATGGGAGAAGCAGAGCTGGTTTGCCATCGCCTTCCTCTGCAGATTCTTCCTTGGTGATCTCCCACCCAAGTATCGACCCTGCTTAACTTCTGATATTTGGTGAGACAGGGCTACACCATGCCACTTTCCCACCCCCTGCTCCCTAGTAAGCCACTGAATAAATTAAATCTATATGAACAGTATCCCAGTGGCACCACAATGGGCTTTTGCATTTCCCTCTTCTTTGTTATTGGCTGACATGTGAGAGGAAACAAGTGATATGAACCTGTCACACCAAGTGCCTTTATCACTGCATGCTAGTGGATCCAAGCCATTATATGTAGCACTTGGTTCTGAAAATATGAATTCCAGTGGTTAAGTCTGTAGCTCTTTAACCTACCACCTTGCAGGTCCGGTGTGCATTTCTTTAGACACTGCACAGCAGTACTACCAATATTATTAACAGTACAATGGATCATCCTGCAAATTTGCTAAGAAATAGAAGCTGATGATACCCCCCCCCGATCAGCTAGAATGGACTCTTGGGAAACCATTTCCCAGAAGTATGAACAGACATTAATAAACCTCCTTCCCTGAAAAACAACCTTCCACTGGCAATTGAAATAAAAAGCAGCTGCATTTACAGTAGGAAGCTTGAAGAAGAAAGTAATTGAACAGGCAAGAGAGCTATCTAACTGTGAGAGCTACCTATGGGAAAACTAAGATTTTGAAAACAGTTTCTCAAATGTTCCTCCTTCCATTCATCATTCTTCTACTCTCTCCATCAACTGCAATCTCATTTTATTGTCATTCTTTCAGCATTGTCTCAATCACAGAACGGAATTCTTCTGGAATAAAACAAGGACTTGAATGTCACCAATTTGGGTAGAGAGGTTTGATTCCCACCTGGAAACAGGCCAAATACAAAGTGGAATAACTGCTTTAATAACCTGGTATCAAAAAACAGAGGGAGAGGTCCCTGCACACTTTTGCTAAAATTACTAGTGGTCAGATACTATGGCCCAGCGCCTTGGATAGAAGACCCAAACTATTGCAGCACCCTTGGCAGGAAGCTGGAGCAGGAAACAGTTAAGTGGAACCAGCATAACTCTGTTTGTTGGTAAGGTATGGGCATGATGCAAATTAATTTCTTCTCCTTCTATTCCACTTATTCTGTTGTCATTTTGTATTATTGAGAACATGTACAATGATGATATAAACTAAGTATTTCTTTTCCATATTTTAAACAGCATGTGTCCAAAGGCTTACAATTCAACAGTGATGCCAATGGGCTTAGAAAGAGATAACTCTGTTTAGTATTGTACACTATAAGTAGTGACAAGGCACAAGAAGAGAAGGGAAAGAAGAACAGAAATAGATTATGGAATAGGCAGAAGTGAATAGTTTCTTGCATTCCCCAAAGAAAGCCTGGGTCAGATCTTAGTTTATTATTATACAGTTCAAGAGCAACTTCCTGTTTGACATATCTTTCTAAGATCCCTATTGAGACATTTGTGATTAACTTCCTATATTGATATTCATTGCAAAAATATACAGTAAAAATCCTCCCCTGAACAAAGTTTAAAGCATTCCTCCAGCCTAAGGAGCTTTCCTTTGACCAATGTGGCTCCTCTACCAGAAGAAGCAACACTTTCATCTGCAGAAAAGACTCCTTAGGCTTCAAACTTTGCAGAGCAGAGTTGCAGGGTACAAGCCACTTTGCATTGTTTGAGTCATCGCCAGTGTGACGGGACCTGAGTTTTAAGATGTTCCACATTCAGCTCTTTATATAAGGAGGGACTATTTGGAATTTATTGTTTCATGCCTTCCTCTTTGATTGGTGATTAGTGTTTGCTGCCTATGATTACAAGAACATTAATAAAAAGAATGCCCCCTTTGTCTATGTGTCAGCATGTACCTCACAACATTTTAACTCATTCAGCTTTGTGGAAAGTTTAGAGAAAAATCTGTTAATTTATTTACATTTGTTAACTAAACTTTTGTTATAAACTATCCATGGCATAGAGTGAGCTGTTTGATTTGTCACTGCCCATTTCTCCTCCTTATTACAGCCCCACATGCTACATGGCTCATGTCCCATGTTCCCTAGTGGAGTCTTTCGGGGTGACCTCTCTCCTCCCTTTTGTACCAGCAGAAAACATGATTGGATGGTTTAAACAAATAATCTATATTTCAGGAGGAACTGATATCCCTGCTTCTGCTTCTTACAGGTAGAATGAAAGGCAGAATTAGGAAATAAAATGTCCAATCTCACCTTCAAGTCTGAATTTTTGCTGCTGGAATTTTCAGAGGTCCGGGAACTGCAGATCTTACACTTCCTTGTATTCCTGGTGTTGTACTTGGCCACCATGACTGGGAATCTTCTCATCATTCTTGCAATAGCCTTTGACCACCACCTGCACACCCCCATGTACTTCTTCCTCATGAACTTGGCCATACTGGACATCAGTTCAGTTTCTGTCATCATACCCAAATCAATGGCCAATTCCATCACAAGCAGCAGGTCAATCTCTTACTCTGGATGTGTTGCCCAAGTTTTCTTTTATTTCTTATTTGCATCGACAGATTTCGCCATCCTGACTGTTATGGCACGTGATCGCTATGTAGCTATCTGTAACCCATTACAATATGAGAGGATCATGCACAAAAGAGCTTGTGTTCAAATGGCCTGCAGTGCATGGATTACTTGTTTTCTCTATGCTGCAATGCACACTGGTAGCACGTTTTCTATGAGTTTCTGCTCTAAGGTTGTTAATCAATTCTTTTGTGAAATCCCATCATTACTGAATATTTCCTGTTCAGACTTATACCTAGTTGAAGTTGGACTTCTCGTATTTGGTTGCAGCTTGTCATTAGGCTGTTTCATTTTCATTTTTGTAACTTATGTGCACATCTTCTCTGCAGTGCTTAAAATCCCTTCAGTGCATGGCCAGAGAAAGGCCCTTTCTACTTGCATTCCCCACCTCACTGTCGTCTGTCTGTTTGAGTCCACTGCAGTCTTAGCTTATACAAGGTCTCCAACTAATTCTTCATCTGGCCAAGACCTAGTCATTGCTATTATATATTCCATGGTTCCACCCTTAATGAATCCAGTGGTCTACAGCATGAGAAACAAGAACATCAAGGTTGCCCTATGGAAACTGCTGGCTATCAGGCACACTTCAGATAGTATTTCCAGAATTGTTCTGTGAAGATGTTTCACATTGGACAAAGTACCTCTGAAAGGGTTTGTGGCCAGGAAGAAGAATGAAGAAAAGCCAGCGGATTATTTCTTGGTTATGAGGGGAGGGTCACTAAAAGGTTATTATCTCCCCCCCTTCAGTTCCACAATGCAAGCCAGTGGGTGGTATCCAGCCTGCTATTCTATTGGTAAATCTCAGTGCCTCCTTTGATCAGTAAAATGGCTACAGCAGAGATTCAAGGAACTATGTGAACAAGTGTCACAGGAAGTAGTGGTACAGAGAGGAGAGGAATCAGAAAAGATTGCATGGAAATCTGGTAGGATTCAGTTCCCTAAATTGGGGCTAAACTGGTCATCATGGCAGTACTTCACATCTATCCTATTAACATATAGGGTCATTAAATAAATAAATAAATTTGTATGGTAGCATACTGAGGACACATAGTTGATGGGAGCTGAGCTATCCTCCCCTCCTCCTCCTTATTCCTATTTCCCTGGATAGTTGCTCTAGGCATTTCTTTCCCAGCAAGGCTGAATTGGGGGAGGGAGCATTCAGGGAAGGAAAATGATAATTTGGAGGAATTCTAGGCCATGGCAAAGTTGTAATCTCAGAGGTGGTTTTAGCTACCTGGCAAGTTTTCTCTTTGTTTGTCTCAACTCAAAGTCCAATGCATGTCATGCCTTTCCCTTTCCACAAGTGTCTTGAGACACATATTTGAGCTCTTCTTTTATAAATATTACTTTACATTGGGTGGTCAATAAAATATATTTGAGACCAAAACCAGACCTTCCATTTCCAACTTCTGATCAGGGATTTTCTGGATAATTCATGGAAGATGCTCATGAGTCCTAGCCAAAGATATCACGGAAGCAGAAGTCAGTAAAAGCCACCAAATATAGACATAGAAATCTGTACTTTCAAATGCTAATAGTGAGGTCATGAAGTCACTGATTCTTTCCTTGCCAATGCTCCCTAATATCATTTTTTTTATTCAATCAGGTTGTGAGTACTGTAGCATTCTTTCCAGGCTGCCTTAGATCTGGAACAATGGTTGCCCAACATTTGCAAAGCAATCTAATAGAGTAATAGGTGGGAAGGGGACATGGATCAGTGGTAGAGTATCTACTTTGCATGCAGTAGGTCCAAAGATCTTCAGTTAAAACAATCAGATAGTAGGTAATGTTGAAAGTCCTTTGCCTGAGACCTTAGAGAGACCAACTTTGATAGATCAGTGATCTGAGTCAGTAGAAGGCAGCACCGTGTGTTCATGTCAATGCTGTTTCATTAAATTCTTTGTACTTAGGTCTGTAAGGACTTATAAAATAATAAAGATAACACAGCATTTTCAATCCACTTTCTTGTTGTTCTCCCCCCCACACCCAATCAATAACCTTTTTTAAAAAAATTATATTTTTATTCTTTTACTTTAAAGTACATTCAAATGCAGAGAAAGAAACAACAACACCTCAAAAGCAGCCAAGGGGTATACAGTAAATGAATGTATATTGGTTAAACTATGAACTTTAAGGAACCCTGGTTAAAATCTAGATGATCTTTTTGACTATACTTTACTCGACATTTTATCTATTGTCTCCTCTGAACGTTTGCACCATTGAATAATGTTATTGACCATTCAATAGATGTAGACTTATTCAACTGTCCAGATTAATAAAGTGAGTGTTACGTTATAAGAACAACCACCTGTGATAATTCATGTTTGTGGGGAGAATTTCGTATTTTGACATATATGTCACCACCGGTGCCCAGAGCTTTCTAAATTTCATATGTAATGTGGTGCAAGGTGTCTGGGTCTCTCGACTTAGACCATTAATTTTAGCCATGATGAACTGTTCCCATAGCTTATCGTGCCAGAGAGACAATGTGGGGGGATTAGGGGATTTCCATACAGAGGCAATTGGTAGTTTAGCCGTTGCAAAAAGAAGCGACGTCAATCAATAACCTTTGATCACCACCTCCACCACCTTCTTCCTAATTAATTTGATCATATTGGACCTTGGCTCCATTTCTGTTATGGTACCCCAATTTCCCCAGGAGTAGTGGAACCATTTCTTATTCTGGATGTGAAGCTCAAGTTTTCTTTGTCTTTGGAACATCACACCTTGCCCTCCAAATAATAATGGCATATGACTGTGAGGTTGCGATCTTCAATCCTCTACACCTTATAAGGTAATTATGTTGAAAGAAGCCTGCATTTAATTGGCAGCCAGTGTATGAATTAGCAGTGTGCTCTGTGTTGCATTGCATACTGGGGGAACATTTGCAATTGATGTCTGCTCCAGAATTGTCAATCAGTTCTTTTATGAAATCCCACAGTTACTATAGCTGTCCAGCTCTGACTGTACCTAGCTGTTTGGCATTAGCATTGCAACAGGATATTGTGACTTCATCATAGTAACCTACCTACAGATATTTGCTACAGTATTGAGAATGCCTTACCTCACTGTGGTGTCTCTGCTTGCATTCACTGTGCTCTTTGGCTATGTAAAGTCCCTTTCTATCACAACATCTTGTCTAGATAGTTTTTGGTATCATTTCAACCATAATCCCCTCATGAGAAAACGGGATCAGAAAAGCATTGCTGAAGCTTTTTGATTATGGGTGTTCTGCCAAAAGCCTCTCCAGAAAAGTTTGTCAATGAGAAAAGAAGACTGATAAATATTTATTATTCCAGCTAATCAAATGCAATTTAGGATTCCTACAACCAAATACTAATTCAGTTCAATTTGTGATTTGATTGGGCACTGGTCCACTCTTCTAAAAGCAGCTGCCTCTTTTTCATCAGCTGTGTGCACAAAACACTTCTGATCCACTGATTCAACTACTATAGACCATGTATGCACTGCTACTGGAAAATAATTTACATAAGCTGTGAGTCTTATGAGTAGCTCTGTATCATATTATTCAGTACCTGAACATTTAAGATGAAAACCAGTTTGTATATCATGATGATTTTATGTAAATATTTTATTTAGATTTTTGTTGAGTGTGTTGGTATAACTCACCAGTGCTGTGCATGAATAACATAAGGTTGTCTCACTGGGAGGGAGTACATAGGCAGTCTTGGCCACAAATGTCCTCAATGGAAACAGCACAGCCACAATTCCTGCTTCCAACATCATTAATTGTATTTATTTATTGTTATTTATGTGAAACACTGATTAGTCACCTTCATTCCTTATGGAGCTCAAGACAGCTTACAAACACAGATAAAAAAGTCATAGGATAAAATGCATTTAAAAACATTAAACTAACATTTAAAATCACTACTCAGGACTGCTACTAAACGTGACCAAATGTAATCCTAAATAAAACTGTCTTCAACTGCTTCCTAAAGATCAAAAGTGAGGGGGCCAAGTGCACCTCCCTGAAGAGGTTGTTCCATAATCATGGAGCTGCTATGGAAAAGGCACTCTCTCATGTACCCACTAGGGGTGTGTGCTCAGTATATACCAAGCCAAATAAATACCTGAAAAATGCCTTAGCATACTGATGTAGCTGAACCCAAATAAAAGCTGATATTATTTGGCTTTTATTCAGGCTCAGCTGGTGGCATGAGTTCACCCACTTTCCAGGTGAAATCACACCACTTCCCAGTTCCTTGTGTGCATCTTGGGTTTGCAAAAGCCATTTAAAGCAAACGTTTATATGGGAAGGAGCAATCCACAAAAGCAACTTGGTTATTATGTAGTAGCCAGGAGATAGACTACAAATGGAAACTGGCCATTTTTTAATATCTCCTCAGTGTTTATATCCCTATATCATCTTCCATTTTTTCTACAATTCCAATTCCTGCTTTTGATTCATAAACCTCATTAAGATCTGGGACCAAGATACCTAAAAAGTTGCATAAACCATTAGGAAGCTGATCCTTCCAGAAATCATCTTCATAGGAACTTCTCTGGGTTCAGTCTCCTTCAGCAATTAGGTGGTAGACTTCTGCAGTAAGGGCCTTGTCTGTGGTTGCAGAATGCCCCTCTCAGAGGGGTTCTTCTACTTATTTGTCAAGCATTAGGTACATAATCCAAATGGTGTTATTTACCCAAGCTTTTAATGTACTGGTGATTCCTATTCAGACAGCTGTTTTTACACTGTTATTTTAATGCCGTTGTGTATGGGGAGATGATGCTGTTGTTTTATCCTTTTTTAAAAAATTGTTGTTGAATTGTGGTGTACGGTTTATTGGTTATTGCAAACAACCATGCAATATATTGGTTGAAAGACAGGATAGAAATATGTACAACTGGTAAATAAAGTAAGTTTTTAATACAGTTGACTGCACATAGAAGTCACATTTACAGAAGAAAATTGGAAAAAATATTCATTGAAGGGTGCCTCAATCCCAGTAATTTAAACATAGCATTTTTAATTTCCCTATTTCTCATGCTATAGATTACTGGATTCAGCACCGGGGGAAGCATGGAATATAAAATAGTTAATGCTAAATCCAGATATGACGGGGTGTCAGAAGTGGGCCTCAGATAGGCAAAAGTTCCAGTAAACAGAAATGTAGAAAAGACAATGAGATGGGGAAGGCAAGTGGAGAAGGCCTTTTGCCTTCCCTGCACAGAGGGAATTCTCAGCACTGCAGTGAAGATGTACACATAGGTTACAATGATGAAGACAAAACAGGCAAAACCAATGATGACAATAGTCAACAGAATTGCTCTGATTTCTATTAGATATAGATCAGAGCAGGACAGTTTAAGTAACCGTGGGATTTCACAAAAAAACTGATTGACAATATTAGAACAGAAAGTAACTGTAAATGTACCTCTGGTGTGTAACACTGCATAAACAATGCCAATAGCCCATGAACTAGCAATCATTTGAATGCAGGTTTGTGTATTCATCACCATCTTGTAGTGTAATGGATTGCAAATGGCAACATACCGATCATAGGCCATGAATACGAGGAGGAAGAAATTTGATGCTACAAAAAAGAGAAAGAAGAAGACCTGAGCAACACATCCTGAATAAGAAATGTGCCTGGTATTCATGAAATAATTGATCATGGATTTAGGAATAATGACTGAGACTTGACCAAAGTCCTGCAAGGCCAAATTCATCAGAAAGAAGTACATGGGCACATGCAGATGCTGATCGTAGGCTACTGCAGAGATGACGAGCAGATTCCCGGAAGCAATTGCAAAGTACAAGACCAGGAACACAACAAAGTACAGAATTTGCAGATCTCGAACGTCTGAGAATTCGAGGAGCAGAAACTCTGACACAAAGGTTTGGTTGTACATTTTGCACTCAGTAATCTCTTGAATGCACCCTGTAGAAGAGAATATATGGAAAAGATTAGACACTTGTAGTTTGATCGGATGAAATCTTCAGCATCTGTTCATGATGACCCTGATGTTTATTGTGATTAGATGACAGAAGAAGCAGAGTGTATTTCTGCTTCAACATTTGGATCCTTCAAACTAAAAACAAAATGTGTAATTCTTGGCTGTTGGTGAACACTCGAAGGGGGGAGTAGAATGGAAGGCGAGTGGGATGATCTCCTGGATAGTCAGTCAGTTGGTTCACTGACCAGCACTGCTGCTGCTCCTCTACAGCATGAAGGTAGAGATGGTGACATTCAGAAAACTGCTGCTGCTCCTCTACAGCATGAAGGTAGAGATGGTGACATTCAGAACCCCGTGTCATTATTGATGATGTCACTAGAATAGGGAGCTCCAAGAGCTACTTATTATGTGCACAAGAGAGGGTCTTTCTCATAGCTGTAACTAGTTACTAAAAATATCAACACAGGCAAACTGCATGAATCTGTACAGTTTAGTAAATGAGCTTCATATTATGAGCATGTATGATCACATGCCCTGTTCTACAAAATGATAACTGGACAGAAAGTACCGAGCAAAGGGTTGCTTCGAGAATGGGAGCTGTGGCATCCTATCCCAACATCCTCTTTCTACAGAGGGACATTATACTATTATGCATATGTAAATAAATTAATACAAATTCTTGTGTTGAGATGAAGCCCAGTGACATAAAATATCTGTGTTTGCTTCGGAATGCATGTGTGTTGATAATTACAAAAAAAACCCTCTTGTCTATAACTGGGCATATTGAGAAAGGAAGTATTGTGTTGCTTCTTATGGAATGGTTAGAATGACAATTAGAATGTAAACAAGAATCAATATCTGGAGGTCCTAAAAGTGTTCCCTGTCACAGGAACTGTATTACACTCTCTTGCAGAAAATGGAAAGAGTGCAGACATACATGACAACATAATTACTCAAAAGCTGAAAACAGTAATACTGTACTTGAAATCTTTCCAGATCCTGAAATCTGTTGCTCCAGTTCCACAGCTTTCTAAAACCACACACACAGAGAGAAACATGAAGCTGCCTTGTACTGAGTCAATATCAATCGACCTTTATTGCCATAACAATTGTACTGAGTCAGATCATCAGTCCATCAAGGTCAGTATTGTCTACTCAGACTGGCAGCAGCTCTCCAGGGTCTCAAGAAGAGGTCTTTCACATCACCTACTGCCTGCTCCTTTTAACTGGAGATGCCAGGGATTGAACCAGGGACCTTCTGCATGCAGAGGAGGGGCTCTTCTGCTGAGCCACAGTCCTTCTCCTAACAGACCCTCCCCTATACTATTTAGTGAATTTAGAAAAGAAAGGAATTCCACATTATTTAAAGAAGTGCCCTGAGCAAGTTACAACACCAGTGATCCAGAACACCTAAACTCTGGATCTGCACACACAACCAAATGAGGACATAGAGAGAAGGGACTGTATCATTCTAACAGGTGGGTTTTATTTTTTGTTGCCACTATTTTTAAAAAATAACATAAATAGCAAACTAGAAAAGTTGATAGGTTTTAGCTAGCTCTCTTTCCCCACGAAATGCTGGTTTTCTTCTATCAGGGTTTAATGTACATAACATACATATGAAGAATAAAAATTGCACCCCCACAGCCTTCTAAATGTCATGATGGGCTATACAGGCACTTGGACTGGTAAAACACTTTTTGCATGCCCAATATTTCAATCATTATAACAATGATGTGTTGTTTCCCCCATCAAATTATAATTCTGCATGGAAGATTTCCAAACACAGATTGTTAGCTGCTCACCATGTGCCTCATTGTTCACTTTTAGAGGATCTTCACACTAAAAACAGTGAGGAGGCCTTTCTAGATTATAAGAATGCTACTTGTCATCATCAGCTTATGCACATTATGGCAAATGCCGGATGCCCTGATTACAAGTAGGTTTTTGTCTTTAGATTCACTATCCCACTCACACAGTATATCAGGAGGCCCAGAAAAAAACCTCTGTTTATGAGGAAAGCTATATTCACACACTTACTTTTTGTGTTCATGGATTCCCTTCCTGGTCCTGATATAGTCTCTTTTCTGTCTCTACCATTTTTGAGCATCAAATATCAAGCAGCAACCTATGAAATAAGTTGTTTACCCCCTCCCCCAGTCATATTATGACACTGTAAAAAATATACTGGTAGTAAGAAGTTGTTGCCAAGGGAGAAACGTTAATTAATACAGTTCTTGTGTTCCTAGAGATTTCATCTCAAGAGTCCAATGGAAGTTATCAGTTTAAGTATTTAGAGAAAATTTAACTGCCTGATCTACTTGTGTTACCATGATTAGGAAGGATTGAGTCAATGTAGATACATTACAAACATTGTTTCTGAACTGTGTTCCAGGGATCATGTAGATTCTTCAAGAGCTTATCAGGACTTCCTCAATTAGAATTTCAGTAAGGGCAGATCAGCTACCCCCAGAGATAGGAAATCTGCCACTTCCAATCTGCAGAGAAGCATTGGACACCTCTTGAGTGGATTCTGTTCACAGGGAGCAACGGTGAGGTCCAACCTCTAACTCTTACCCTACCCAGAACCCTCTGCAATGGACAGAATTTTGTTTCAGGCAAGCCAAACCTACAATGTGTTCCCAGAAAGCTTGAGAATGGCCTCGGTCACACGGGGGAACAAAGCACGGCCAAAGTGCGGCTTTTCTGAGCCGCAGCAAAATAGACACGCGGCGGCAGGATCAGACAGATCCCCCGAGCCGCCATGGAGTTGCTTCCCGGCACGATCAGATGCCGGGGGGGTGGGGAGCCACGGGACAGAGAGCGAGGCAGCTGGCTGTGCATGTGCGTGCATGCATAGTTTGGCCGGGAGCCTCGAATGCTACGGAAGACGGGCGCGCCGGCAATCCCACAGCCGCCCTTTCTGCGGAGCTTCAGGTACGTAGTACTCTTTTCTAGGGGTTTTTTTTGATGCGCGGTCTCACCCGGAAAGGACGGATCAGGGACGGGTGCGCTCCACTTCCCAGATATTGTGGTGTGATCGCGCCCGTTTGATGCGCCCCCGATCTTTCCCTCTTGCGGGGCAAAACCTCCCATGTGACCGGTGCCAATCATTGCTTTACAGCTGCAGGATCTAAAAGTCAGTGGGGTGATTAGAGAGCTAGACTGCAGCTGAAGAGACCAAGGTTCAAATCCATGCTAAGCCAGAAAGATCAAAGATATCTTAGGGACCTGTTATTCATTCTCAACCTGGCAGGGCTGTTGGGAGGATAAAATGGAGAACTACATGGTCTGGGTCCAGCCTACCTGAGGGACCGCCTTACCCCGTATGTTCCCCCAAGAGCACTACGGTCTGGGGCCCAAAACGTATTAACTGCACCGGTCCCCAGAGATGCAAAGTTGGTCGCTACCAGGACCAGGGCCTTCTCGGTGGCGGCCCCTACCTGGTGGAATGAGCTCCCGGAGGAGATCCAGGCCCTGCGGGACCTGATGCAGTTCCGCAGGGCCTGTAAGATGGAGCTCTTCCACCAGGCCTTCAAGTAGGGGCCACCGCCTCCCGCCCCCCCTCGTTATATGACCATCATGGGGGGTGGAAGAGGCCCTGGGAAGGAAGGAAACATCGGAAACACTGGAACTTTTTTTGAACATTTTAAACATCTTATTTGATTGAATGTCGGAACCATCGAATGACTTTGGGGGAACCTCTGGACTGGACCGTCACCTTGTGGAGTTTTTTTTGGATGTGAAGAGCAACGAGCACTTTAAATTAAGTTTAAATTTGGATTTGAATTTAAATTAACTTGTATTAAGATTAGTTTTAAATGTTTACTGTTTTTAACTTTGAGAACTATATTTTATTGTTGCAATTTTTGCCTGTTAGCCGCCCTGAGCCCTACGGGGGAGGGCGGGGTATAAGTTTGATTAATAAATAAATAAATACATACATACATACGTTGACCCCAGTAATCTGAAGAAAGGGGCAACAGAAAACACGATAGATTGAGATGACTAAATCCCACTCTTATCCCACCTATTTATTAATTGAAATATTTATATCCCACCTTTCCTGGTGGGTCTATTGGAGTGAGTGACTCAGCATGCCTGGACATGGGGGTGGGGGTGGTATATCACTTTAAGGCCCATTCTGCATCTAGCGTTCACTCTGCTGTTTTACCAAACCCACGCTGGAACAGAAATTCCCCTGCACATTGCATGCCACTTTCACTTTCTTTGATCGTCACATTTTATGGTAGCCTCCACACTGCATGCCAGTTTCACATCCTTCAGTCTCTCAGTTTTATGGTACTGTCTGCATAGATTTATGGCCATTTTATGGCCATTCAGGCATGACTCTGCAGTCAGTACATCATTGGCCCGGGGTATTTGAATGTGGTTTTGAGCTGCACCTTTTTCTGTTCCAGTGTGTGTTTGGTAAAACAACGGAGCGGACATGAGATGGAGAATGGGCCCAAGGGAATATAGGTGTTATCTCCTTGACTGAGATGTCCCTCTTTGGGCACTTGCACACACACTAAATAATGCACTTTACAACTGGATTTTACTGTGTGAAATGGTAAAACCTACTTGCAAAGGGTCATCGAAGTGGATTAAAACTGCACTATTTATAGGCTTGCCAAGTCCCCCCCGGGGGCGTCGGCACGTCACCTGTAAGTGACGCAGCCACGCCGGGCACGCTGGGGGCGGGGCCATAGAGTTTCGATGAGATGATGATGAGGACCCTGTGCTACTCTAAGATTCTGCCTTCAATGGGGTGTCCAAACCAACCTCCCCATGCCCACATGACATCACTCTGGGCATGCTGAGCACATGCATATCTGCATGCTCCCTGCATGTTTGCTGTGTTGCATGCAGATCTGGGCTGTGCTACCAGAGGCCTACTAGCCCCAAGGAGCCTGGCTAGCAGTAGGTGAGGTTTTGGAGCCAAAATGGACCAATAGGAAAAGAGGAGGGCTTGGAATAAACGTTCTGGAGCAGCAGGAAGAGCTGTTCTTTCTTCCAGAGGGCAGAGCCAGAAGAAAGGCTGCTGCAGGGGAAAAACCCTCATCCTGAGGGAGGGGTGAGTAGTGTAAGGCCACTTGAGATAGTGAGCTAGGGAAAGTATATTTAGATGAGTTAGGGCATTTGATTTCTTTTCTTTTCACCCACTTACTGTTATTATTCTGCACCTTGTTGTTTGACCTCCTATAAAATAAACCTTTTTCTTGTTTTACTCTGCCTGGTCCTCACGCCTGTTATTCGGCCTAAAGGGAGGTCTGAAGGTCTTGGGAGGGTGCTCTGGGCCTTCTCAAGGGAACTTAAATCCAGAGTGGTGGCAGCGTCAGGTGACACCCCACCTGAGTCGTGACAGTTTTAGAGGTGTTTGGGGAGGATGTGAAGAACAGAGCAGACACTTACGGGGGTCTTATCTCGACTTCTGTCACCACTTGGTCTCTGGGGTGGCTTGCCAGTGGATCCACTGTAACAAACGAATGACCTTCGAACTCAATACACCTCCTAACTATTTCTTGTTCAGCCTAAAGGATACAATACAATAAGACACTCTTCTTTCTGGAGGGTCAGGATGACCCTGTAACTGAATTTGTGCTGACTTGGTCCTTTAGGACACCCAGAAATGCTTGCATGTTTCTCAACATGGCTGTGCTTCACACAATACAGAGGGCCGGCTTAAGCCTAGAGAATGGCTCAGAAATAACAAGGAAATGGCTCTTAGCTTAAGAATGGTGGCCATACACAGCAGGGTTGGTTTTCTCATCTATATCACAGTGATTTGGTTCTGCCTCTGGAACTGGGGTCTTGACAGCCCTGATTGCACCAAGGCTTAACAAGGAGAACTATCTTCCCTTTGAACACATAAAAGATAACAGTAATTTGGGTCTGTCTCTGGAACAAATCAAAACACAGGCGTGTCTGGACAGGAAGAGAGTGGAAGAAAACCTACCTTTGGCCAACGACATGGAAAATGCAGTATTCAACCATTTAAATAAATGAATAAATGAAGTGTGGTCATCCTTATACTAGCAAAAGCTGCACAAAGATTGAAATCTCAGCCTGTCCCCTCCTCACAAAAGGAACAAGCTTGTTGGAGGCTCAGATCTGGTGTCACACAGCACCTTTTATCAGTTTTGGCTGATATGGTGGTTAAGAGCAGCGGATTCTAATCTGGGAGAACTGGTTTTGATTCCCCACTCCTCCACATGCAGCTGCTGGGTGACCTTAGGTCTGTCACAGTTCTCTCAGAGTTGTTTTCTCAATAGCAGTTCTCTCAGAGCTCTCTCAGCCCCACCTACCTCACAGGGTATCTGTTGTGAGAAGAGGAAAGGAAGGGGGTTGTAAGTCTCTCGGAGACTCTGAGTGAAGGGTGGGGTATAAATCCAATCTCTTCTCTTCTTCATCTTCTACAGATGCTCCTTGAAAAGCATGATTGGGGCATGGTGATCTATGCTTTGCTATATCTCAGTTAGATTACTATAATGCTCTTTACATGGAACTACCTTTGAGAATGGTCTGGAAAATGCAGCAGCCAAGGTATTGTCCGGGGCAGGTCTATATCATCCCAGAGTTGAAGCATCTGCACACACTGTCCATTTGTTTGGCCATGCACCCCTTGAATGAAACACAACACAATTTATGGGTTAAACTGGGACTTTATTTACATACAAGCTGCTCTGTATCCCTTATACCATTTAAGCATGGGTTGGACTGTGCTTGCGAAGCGAGCTTCTTAACAGGGCAAACCCATCCCAGCTCAGAGCCAGGTCTGGAATCCTTTTGGACCATACCCATCATGGCCTGCACTCCAAGTGTGTAGCGGGGACAGAGGAGCACATTCTTGCCATGGCTACTAAGCCTTAAAACTCACCGTGTGCTTCCCTACCGCCGGAGGGGCCCCCATCTGAGGCTCCTGGACTGCAAAGCCACTAGATACCAAGTTTGAGGACCCCCCCCCATCGCTGATATCTCAGGGTGCGTGCAATCTCCAATCTACCCCCTCATCCCGTGCTTTCCCATCCCAGAGGGGCCTAACCAGATTAACAGGCCTATTTATGCCACAACCCTCAAGGACCATGTGAAGCAGGCAAAAAAAAAGCCCCCCTAGAAGCCAATTTGAGAGAGACCCAAAACATTCTTGCTCAGCCCCAGAACCAGTGACTGGTTACTCCTACATGGTTGCCAGCTGAGGACGGGTGGGTGGGGAGCTGGTCTTTGGCTGGAATGGCCGGGGAAATGGCTGCCACCGCTAGATCTGGCTGGCCAGCCTTCCCTGATAGGTCAGTGCTCCCGCGCTGCCTCCTGATAGGCTCACCCTTCCACATGATTCCTTTGAGGATGTGGGGGGTGGGCAAAAGCTTGTGCTTGTGTAGGGGCAAGCACCAGTCTTCTGGGCACAATTCATGGGGATAGCTCTTACCTTTCACACCCTAAATGGCTTGGGGCTAGGGTACTTAAAGGACCACCACCACCCATATTGTCCAGCACCAGTTAAGATCTGCCTCAAAAGCCGTCTGTGCTCTGCCTTCAGAGATGAGGCATGTGACAATCAGAGACAGGGTTTTTCAGCAGCGGCACCTCACTTGTTCAGTGCCATTCCCCTTATGGTTCACCTGGCACCTACATTGCTTTCTTTTAGGTGCAAGGCCAAAATGCTTCTCTTCACCAAGGCTTTTGATTAAGAGATTGATCTTTCAACACTATTTTAGTTTGGAAACTGTTATTTTAAGTTTATAGGCTGAGTTGGTTTTATGATGCTGGATGTTAATATATTTTAATCTTTTGTTTATTTTTATTATTATTTTCATTTTGTTAGCTGACTCAAGCAGTTTCCTGGAATAGCAGCACATATATTTTTGATGATGATGATGATGGATAGATGATAGATAGATAGATAGATAGATAGATAGATAGATAGATAGATAGATAGATAGATTCCCACAGTTACTAAGGAGTCAATAGTATTCAAATTGGGTACATTCCATGGTTGCTACATCAGTGAATAATATCTAAATGGGGTAGCAGCTCCATAAGCCAAGTCCCAGTGTTAGGTGGCAAAATATCATCTTAAAGCTCTTTGAGGCCATCACATCACCTTCAAACCTCTCCTCTTTCTCAGAGCCATTTGGATGTCTTTGTTTCTCAAGGTATAAATAATGGGATTCATGAGTGGTGGCAAAATAGCATACAAAACAGCAGCTAACAGGTCTATAGATGGAGAAAGCATCTCCTGTGGCCTCATATAAGTAAACATGACAGTAAAGACAAAAAGAGAAAACATAGCCAAGTGTGGGATGCAGGTAGAAAAAGCTTTATACTTCCCCTGGCCTGACTGGATTTTGAACACAGCAGAGAAGATGTAACTATAAGAAACCAAAATGAACACAGAGCAGAAAAAACCCACCGTAAGAACACAGGCAAACGTGAAGATCTCATTGAATCTGGTATCTGTGCAAGATATCCTTAACAACTGGGGAATATCACAGAAATATTGTTCAACTACATTGGACCAGCAGAAGTGTAGCCTAAACGTGTTTGCTGTTTGTATCATTCCATTGATTACACTCAAGACCAAAGCCATAGCTGCCATTTGGAAGCAGGCATTCCAGTTCATGATCAACATATATTGTAGAGGATGGCAGATTGCAACATAGCGGTCATAAGCCATGACAGTGAGCAGGGAAACTTCTGCAGTAGTGCATGCAACAACAAAGAAGAGCTGGCTGACACATCCTGAGAAAGAAATCTGGTTGTCATTCATAAAGGAATTGGCCATGGATTTGGGAACAGTGGAGGAGATGAAACAGGCATCTACTGATGACAAGATAGCCAGGAAAAAATACATAGGGGTGTGAAGATGATGAACCAAGGCCACAGTTATGATGATGAGGAAATTTCCCATCAAGGTTGCTAGGTAGAGAGTGAGGAACACCAGAAAATGTAAAATCTGTAGATCTCGCATATCAGAGAATCCTTGAAGGATGAATTCAGTCACAGCTGTTCGGTTTACCATGTGTTTGCTTGTGGAAAGTTCTGCAGAGAGAAAGGAATAAATGAGATGTACAAATATGTGTACTTTTGTTTGTTTCCATGATGCATTTATCATGAGTAGCCTTAAGTCCACTTAAGAAGGCAACTAAAAAGCCATGTGTTGTCAAATGTAGACACAAAGTGAGAAATAGAATGTTTAGTTGCAAATGTGCAGCTTTTGAGTGTCCCAGTGTCCTCAGTATATTCTAAGAAGAAGTTCTCCCCTATGCTTGAAAAGCAGAATCATAGAATGTTAGAGTTGAAAGGGACCTTGCAGGTCATCTAGTCCAACTCCCTGAACTCTGCAGGAGCATAGTAAAAAGATAGCCCTACAACATATGCAAAAGATGGTCGTCCAGCCTCCGCTTGAAAACGTCCAGCGAAGGAGCATCCACCACCTCCCGAGGCAGACTGTTCCACTGCTCAACCACTCTTACATTAGGAAGTTTCTCCTGATATTTAGCCGGTAACGACTCCCTTGTAATTTCCACCCATTAGATCTAGTCTTGCAATCTGGAGCAAAAGAGAATAGATCCACTCCATCTTCTACATGACAGCCCTTAAAATACTTGAAGACTGCAATCATGTCCTCTCTAAGCCTTCTCTTTCCCAGGCTAAACATACCCAACTCTTTCAGCCTTTCCTCAAGAAGATCAAGCAGTAGATTGAAACTCTACAGACATCATCATGGGTGGTTTTTTTTTTTCTTAAAATCAATTAAAAATATACCATCTGTAAGTCTTTTCCAAGGTGTCAAAAACACTAGAACTAGCCTTGAACACAGACCCATAGCCAGGATTTTTTAAATCAGGGGGGCATTTAAATTTCTTAGGGGGCACCGGCTAATCAATTTAATCTGAGGGAGATGGCCGTGAGACCCTGGGCTGGATGGGAAGTCAGGGGGCTTTGCCAGCAAGTCAGGGGGCATAGCCCCGAGATGCCCCACTTTAGCTATGGGCCTGCTTGAACAGCAAACAAGGTTTTCCCAGCTCAGTATTTGGTGCTTGAAAGTGAATGTGGGAGGGGGATATTAGGAGACAGATGAAAAACTGGATATGTAATCCTTTGCCATCTATAGCTTCCACTCCACAACATGGTCTCCAGTCACTTTCCCCCATCTTATACTCCAGCCAGGCTCCAAGGCAGAAAAATGCTTTGTGAATGTGAAAAGTGAATTGTCCTCCCAAGACACAGAACATACCTTTAAAAGTTCTTCAGATTTTTGTTTTACCTGCACCATGCATCTCCATCAACACCTTCCATTATCTCCTGATAGAATTCTGTTACTTTGGAGATACTATTCATTTCTGAATTGATCTTTGATGCAGAACTGAGGTTCTGATGTGCTAGCCAGAAAGGAAACATCTTCTCTGCCCAGATACCTTTCACAGAACAACCTAATAAGATTAATGACCGGTTTGCGTCTTCTTTTTAGAATGACTGGACTTGGCTGTAAGTAGATGGGGTTGGACTGCATGTATGAGATTGCCTCATCTTTTTTTGTTTGCATTTCAGTTATTTGTTTTCCATAGTTCCACATGTCCCAGAGGGAGAAATTGAAAAAGTCTCTTGACTACAAAATTGACTACAGCCACCCGGGAAGTCTTGATGATACAGTCCCTCTAGGGATGTTCCATGCTTGTTCATCGAAGTAAGTTCCATTTTAGAGATGAGGGCAGGTGCCAAAACTAGGATAGGCCAAGGAAAGAGGACTGATGAGCCAACTGTCTGGTGTCAGTAGGTGTAAGGAGAATTTTCCTGCTCCACCTCTTCAAATATTAATTATGTCAGTCATTCTGGCATACCCATTTCTCAGGAGACTCTAACATGAGACAATTGCAGCAGATTACGCTGTGCATTAATTTGCCTCAGCCCCATTAATTTCAAATGAGGTAAAAGAAACCATCAGCTCGTAGGAAATCTGGGCAGCTGATCAGGAGCGGGAGGCCAGCTGCTACATTCAGCTGCACCCTTCCACCTACAGCATTTTGCTGCATTAAAGGTTTCCCTAGGGATTATGGAACTGTGGTTGAAATAGAGCAGAAGTTTTTTAAAAATATAGGTTGACCAAGGAGAAATGCATTGGTTGTGCTGGTGATTCAGAGCTATAGTTTCCCATCACATATCAGGTAAATGAAGGGGGGAAAGCACAACACATTAAAAATCTATATAGCTCTTAAGTAATAAAAAATCCCAGGGGGACGAATAGTGTCACAGTTACTACCAACTTCTTTTCACATGGCTTTTGTATGAATAGATCCCATGATCTCCAGCATAACTCTTTTTATTGGTCAAAGGGGACCTTGTCTTCCCTTTTCACCAGCAACAAAGCTGATTGGCTCCAACCAGATAAATGATTGCGTATTGAAGGGGACATGAGACTTTTGCTTTGGCTGCACTGTGCCTATCCCTTTGAGATCAGATATAAGGACTTCTGAATCAAGGATACTGCATGATTCCCATCAATATTTTGACCCACTTCCAGGTACTGAACAGAAAATTACTGCTGTTAGCCTGCCTACATTCTAGTATGGATAAGTATCACTACATTGCTTGCTACAGGAAACTGAGTTAAAAATGGACAACCACTTACCCCATTGGAACTTTTCTTAAAATGTCTGATGCAATGGAGATAATAATGTGGGACTAGGTCATTTATATATTCCACCCTCACAGTAGGGTGGTTGCATCTCCCACTGTAGGGGAGACTTCCTGCCTTGGACACCGTTGCTTCTGCTGCTGCTGCTTGGTGGAGCATCAGGAGCAGCACTAGGGGTGAAACTGGAGTTGTGCCAACACTGTGACATCACTTACTGAGTAAACATGGAAATGATGTCACTGCTTGTGAGTGATGCTATAGGATTCAGCAGAAAGTCTATATTATGAACTATGGATTTTGGGTGAATCCAAGAGCGTCACCCCAATGTGGTGATGTCACTTCCAGGTTCATGCCGAAAGTGCTTTTGTGACATCTGTACATTGTCAATCAGCAGGATTCTGCTCCCTATGACTTCCGCAGTAATAGTGAAAACACAATATCATTCGCTAAACCTTTCACAGGAGCTTATGCAAGACCATTTGCTCATGCAGTGGATAGACTTAGCTGAACGGACAGAAGAATGTTGCTGCCCATGTTCAAACTCTGCAGCAAAATCATGCTGGGTAAGCTAGGACAGATTTAAATAGTGTTTTTTCCACTGGCTATTACTGGTCCTCATTCCCATGTCTGGTGACTGTAATTCTCCAAGGGATGGGTAGCAAACTCAGCCCCCACTGAGCTGAAAATATGCTCAAGTGTACAGTTAACTGAGAAGGGGTGTATGACAGACTACACTTTTAGAAGAAGTGCTGATAAACAGGTAATGGACTGTGAGGGGTTAATTCCTCACAGAGCCAGAGAGCCTTGAGTGACAGGCTGCTAAATGGAATTTGATTGGTTGGCATCAGTTAAGCAGAGAAAGACTTCAGAACTGAATGCTAATTCAGTCTGTGTTTTAGCCCTGACTGAGAAGGGTTTAGTACTGACTGGATTTTAGTTTAACCCTGACTGAGAGCAGTTTAACATGGATGGAGAATTGGGAAAGTTGTCAAAGAGGAGTGGGTAGATTGGTGAAGAAACCCATTTGGGCCAGAAAAAGGGATGGATCTTCTAGTGAGAGAAATTCCCTACTTGGTTAAAAATAGGGAGAGAGCCCTAAGGAGTGAATAATCCCTGGTTTGGTGTAGTTAGAGAGACTGCCTTTTTAAAACCTAAAGAATCAGTAAAACTCAAGAAAATGTACTGGTGTGTTTAGTGAAGGAATTTGGGTACTGGATAGTGTATCCCTGCCTTCTGGAAACCAAACAAGTCAGATATGCTCATAAAGTATATTGGAGTGCTTAAGAAACATTGCCTTTTGGCTAAGTGTACACATTAGCTATATAAAGTAAAGAAACATTGAAACAAAAGCCTTTCATTTTAAAGATTCTAAGTCACTGTTAAAAACTCAAAAAACTCTCAGTTTGCTTGAAATATATTAACTGTAGTCTGTGCCTATTCTGATTTACCTCAGAGCTCATTATTAATTTACCGCAGACATTTTACCCCAGTTTCACCTGACCTTTTCCCCTCTGTTGAATAAAATATTTTGTAATTTTTGAACTTTAAAAAAGCTTCTTGAGTGTCAGTTCTGAAGTTTAAGTTAAATGGGTGATCTTGTCCCTTCCCTCAACTTTCTGGCCTCAGCAAAATATACTGTGACAGGGTGGAACAGCCACAGTTCTTCAGAAAAGAAGAAAATAGATAAAAAGGGCTGCTCAGTCAGAAAGGGAGAGAAAAACAGAAGGAGGGAAGTGGGCTAGGTTGTCATAAGGTGAAAAAAATGAACTGAAAAATTGAGTGAACTGGTCATTGATGTTCTTAAAGTCTAGATATTTTTTTTTAAAAAAAAAATGGTATCTCAGGTAGTGTTCTCTGCACAGATATTCACATAATGCAGAAACTCGATATCTGAGTGGCATTTTGACTAAAGAAATGTCATGATCATCCTTAGAACAAAACATTGATTCATTCATTTGTCTGGATTATTTTTATCCAATTCTTCCTTCAAGGAGCTCAGAACAGATTACATGGTTCTCCTCTCCTCCATTTGATCTTCACAAGAACTCTGTTAGGTTAGGCTTAAACTGAATGATCAGTATAAGGTCAGCTAGTATATTTAATCAAAAATGGGGATTCAAATTCAGGTCTCCCAAGTCCTAGTTTGACATTTAGCCATTGGTGGAATGATGTGTACAACATGTATTTGGTGGCTATATTAATTGGTATTGAAGGACTTGTATATTGTTGTTTCCTCTATAGTTTTAACTTGGAATTCGTAAAAATTCTTAAAGATGCATGGTGTCATTTCCATGTTTTCCCCAGAAGTGACATAATGTTATATTTCACCAGTCATTTTCCATCCAGTATTGTGTAGTGGTTAAGTGTGTGGACTCTAATTTGGGAGAACCAGGTTTGATTCCCCACTCCTCCACTTGCAGCTGCTAGATGACCTTGGGCAAGCCATAGTTCTGTCAGAGCTGTTTTCACATAAGCAGTTCTCTCAGAGCTCTCTCAGCCCCACCTACCTGACAGGGGGTCTGTTGTGGGGAGGGGAAGGGAAAGGAGTTTGTGAGCCACTCTGAGACTCTGAGTGAAGGGTGGGATATAAATCCAATCTACTCTACTCTCCTCCCCCCACCTCTGCCAGCCAAGTATCAGTGGGCAACTGGAGCTGGAGGCAGCAGGTCTCCTGCCCCCAGAGGTCAAATAGCAAGCCTGATTGCCAAGATGCCTGGCATTAACAATATAAGTTGCCCTGAAAGTCCCTTCCTCAAGAATGTCCCGAAAGAAGGAACTCAGAAATACTGGTGCATCTGAAGAGTGCGTTGGTACTGAGGGAGAGATTCTCTTCACATTTGCTGACTCCCATTTGTTGGAACCCATTGCTTGGCTTGGTTTCAGTGCCAGCTTTCAGTGTTCAATGAAAGGTTGCAAACTATCCTTGGAGGGACCAGGGCAGCACAATCTCCCTTGTGGGTGTAGGCATCTTGTTCAGGAGCTGCTTTGATTTTTCCCTCTGGGTCTCTATTGCTACAAATGTACAGCTTTGGAGAACAGACCCTTGAAACTCTAACAGGAGAATAGATGAGGCGATCTCCTCCATACAATTACATCTTCTCCCAGTTCCCCGCCATCTCTTTACATTCAAGTCCAGCAACTCTAAAAAAAGCAAAGAGGTCAGTAATCTTATTTAGTTTTGTGAGATGTATATGATCAGGTGGTTGTTTTATTTCTGTCTAACACATCAGGATCTGTCTATCACATTTCTGTCAAGCACATCAGAAATCCCCCCCCCAAAAAAAAACACCTGTGCTTAAATATAAACCTGAATGCAGAGGTGGGCATTTTCAGGAAAGAAATGATGAGTGGGAGATCAGTCCTTCCTTTTTAGTCTTGTGGTTGGAGGACAAGAAGAGGAAAAGTGACTGGGAGCCATGCTGGGAAGGGGATAGTGATGGCTGGGAAAAGGTCCATCAGCTCCCCATCTCTCTCCTAACGTCCCTGACCAACATTCTCTTTAAGTACCAAATACTGGGAGCCACAAGTTAGCTGTTCAAGGCTAGATCTGGTGTATCTCGCCCTATGAAAAAAGGAAGTCATATTATAGCCTTACTTAAGTCTTTTTTTAAAAAAATCTATGGTGCTAACTCTCTGCCTGAAATGTTATGACCCTCTGGTGTTCATGGTGAGAAATTCATCTTGAACATATGTGAATCCATGCTGGGACAGGCCAGAAGACTTACAAGCACATGTTCACTGGATATCTGCAACTTCTTCCCTTCTCACCTTGCATATACCTTTGACAAATACACTTTATTCAGACTTAATAGCCATAGGCCACACACCAAGGAGCATTTAGGAACTGGAAATAACCACAAAGCTGAATTTAGCTACTTGAATTGTGCAAGTTTACTTAAAAATAATATTTATTTATGAACATCTGAAGTGTTCAAATATTTTAAAAGTCACTTTACAAAAAAATTCTCTCAGGCTGAAGCATATTTTGAACACTAGGAAAAGACATGTGACAATGAAGCTATCACCAGCAAGGGACCATTGCAAAAACACTGTTCTGGAGAGGTCTAAAGGAAGCAACCCTTTGTCTGTGCTTTGGGCAGGGCATTACAATGTGCTGTCATATATGACTGCTTCAGTTTGGAAACCATTTGACAAATGTGAATTTTATTTGACTTTTTAGTACATTTCTATAAGGCTGCTCTCAATAGATTTGCCATGAGAGAGAGAGAGAGAGAGAGAGAGACTGAGAGACTGAGAGAGAGAGAGAGAGAGAGAGAGACTGAGAGACTGAGAGACTGAGAGACTGAGAGAGAGAGAGAGAGATTTCTAAACATTCTTATGTCTGGGAGACTTTCCCCCAAGATCTGTATTAGGAAAGGGGTAAAGCAGGGGTGCGTTTTAGCCCCTCATCTGTTTAACCTTTTTAAAATGACCTTGCCCCTTTTCTGTCATTAGTTGATGGCTATAGCCCTAGACCTGGCTCTTCTCTTATTCCCTTTTTATTATATGCAGATGACACAGTTCTTTTGTCTACTTCTCATGTTGGATTAAACCATTTACTGAACCGTTGCCATGAATATAGTGTGATTAACAGATTGGAGTTGAATTATGAAAAATCAAAGGTATTAGTTGTTCCCTATTCCCGAAAATCTTATAAGTGGATTATTAATAGCAACAGACTTGAACAGGTTAAGCACTTCAAATATCTGGGCATTTATTTTCAAACCAATGCTACTTGGACCTACCATCGCAGAGTGGCTACTAATGTAGCTAAAGTTAGTGCTGCAGCAATTTCTCGCTTTTATGTTTCTGTTCGAGGTAACCAGTATGTGCAAGCTGCTCTTGAAGCCTTCAATGCTAAAACTGGAACTGTATGTGGTACCTCTCCGGATTGACGCAATGGACATTTCAGTCGAACGTGTCCACTCTACCTTTCTGCGAAAGATCATGTGGGTACCTATGTGTGTCCCATATGCTGCTTTATGTTTGGAGTGTGGTCAGAATTTGCTGGCTACTAAGGCATGGATCCACACTATTAAATTTTGGTTACGACTCCATTTCAACTCTGACCCCTTCAGTTATACGCACCAACTACTTTCTGAATCTACTCGTTCTTACATCGAAGCCAAAATAAGTTCCCTGAATTTGTCTCTAGAATCCTTATATATGCTTTCTGAATCTGAGGCTTTAAAAAAAATAATAATCTAGTTTATTGAGATCAGAGCTACAAACTCTTTATAGCCTGGCTAACAGAACCTGTTCTCCCTTAAATTTCGGGATTGTTCCTAATGCAAATCTTCCAGCAGTATACCTCTATCAACTCATAGCTCCAAATTTGCGTAGAGCCATATCCCAATGTTCCCTCTAAGCTGTAGAGACCTGTGAGCAAAAATTCTACTTTGTGAGCTACCGGCATTAAAGTTGTGTGCAGGTGATTTGGCTACTGCATACATTAGTGTGTTCTGGAGCCATCCTTCCTGAGCTGAGACAAAAATGTGTGAGCCGGAGGCTAAAAAACTGTGAGCTAGCTCACACTAACTCAGCTTAGAGGGATTCCTTGTCTAGATTTAATGTTCTCCCTTCAGCTATCTTATCCGGCAGATCCCAAGGGATTCCCTATCCTAGCAGGTGCTGTCCTTGTATGAGGGACTGTGTTGAAACTGTCGCCCATTTCCTCCTCCAGTGCCCTCTATATTTGGCATCCTGTCAGGATCTTCTATATAAGGCCACATTTTAGAGACCCCTGATGATTTTAAGCTCCTTTTCTTGCTTGATAATCCAGATACAGAAATAACTGAAATAGCAGCAAAGTTTCTTTGCAGTGCCATGGTCTCATGGCCTGATAAGTGATATTATGAATTAGGTTTTACTATGATGCTACTCTTATTACGATGTTACTCTGTGATGTTACTCTGCAATTTTCATTTCACTCTGCATGATTTTGTATTTAGATTACTGTATTTTTATATATATGCCAATAAAAGGCTTTGAATTGGATCGGTAAACATTCTCAATTCCTCTCTCTACAGCATTTTCCCAACCAAACAAATGGTAAACCAGACGGTTGTAACAGAATTCCTCCTTCAAAAATTCTCTGATATGCGAGAGCTACAGATTTTACATTTTATGGTGTTTCTCTTTCTCTACTTGGCAACTCTGATGGGAAATCTCCTCATCATTGTGTCCGTGGCCCATGTTCCTCACCTTCACACTCCCATGTACTTTTTCCTGGCTGTTTTGTCATCAGTAGATGCCTGCTTAATCTCCGCCACCGTTCCCAAATCCATGGTCATTTCATTGATAAATGACAATCGGATTTCTTTTGCAGGATGTGTCAGCCAAGTTTACCTGGTTGTTGCATGTGCCACTGCAGAAATTTCCCTGCTTGCTGTCATGGCTTACGACCGCTATGTAGCTATCTGCCATCCTCTCCAGTACACGCTGATCATGAACTGGAATGCCTGTTTCCAAATGGCAGCTGCTGCGTTGGTCTTCAGTTTAATTAATGGGATAATTCAAACAGTAAACACATTTAGGCTATACTTCTGCTGGTCCAATGTAGTTGAACAATATTTCTGTGATATCCCTCAATTGTTAAGGTTGTCTTGCATGGATACCAAGTTCAATGAGATCTTCACTTTCCTCTGTGTTCTTACTGTGGGGTCAGTTTATTCTACATTTATTTTGGTTTCCTACAGTTACATCTTCTCTACTGTGTTCAAAATCCAGTCAGGCCAAGGGAAGTATAAAGCTTTTTCCACCTGCATCCCGCACCTGACAATGTTTTCTCTGTTTGTTTTTACTGTCATGTTTTCTTACATGAGACCAAAAGAGATGTCATCTCCATCTGTGGACTTGTTAGCTGCAGTTTTGTATGCAGTTTTGCCACCACTTATAAATCCCATTATTTATACCTTGAGAAACAAAGACATCCAAGTGGCTCTGAGGAAGAGAACAGGTGTGAATGTAACACGGTGGTGACCACAAAGAGCATCTCTCAAAAGATGCAGTATTGAAGTGACAACCAGACTTTGCCTCAGTCACACTGAGACTTTGCTTATGGTGCTTATCTGCCTTTGATCGGTGGAGAACGTTACCCAGCTTGGCACCTATGCTCTCTTTACATGGTGCATCACCTACAATGAATCTCTAGTTTTGCTAAACTAAAAACACTGTATTTTCTTTCATTTATTTTTAAATGACTGTATTAAAACATTTGAATATTGCTTTTTACCACATTGCTTGTAGATAAGCACTTGTACTAAGTATGATTTGTTTTGATAACTGAATACAGACCTCCAGTTCTTTATTTGTTTGCCCCCCCTCCTTCTAGGTACAGAGTTACAGCTACAAAGTGGCTGAAACAAAATGGTGGTTACTGCTGTAGTCAGTCTTGACTGGGGCCAGCCAGCCTTCTACCTCTCTCTGTCTGCTTTGCAGTCTCCATCCGTTTCCATGATAGTAATGGCTAACCAATTCAGATTGTGCAGCTTGTGTCAAAGCCCAAGTGAGATTTAGTGGCATTGGAGAAGATTTTGCAAAGGACATGATTTTATTTATTTATTTATTTAGGTATTTCTATCCCGCCCTCCCCACGAGCAGGCTCAGCGAGACTTACAAGAGGGCAGAAGCCCACATATAAAATCCAGTAAAACATTAAAATCATAACTATAAAAATATAACAGTAATAACACTAATAAAGTGCTTTCAGTAGACAAGATGGTCTTAAATGTTATGGTGGCATCTTCCAGTCAGCCCCATTGGGGTACCACTGTCCAGCAGATCGTTCCAATCCCATGTTGTTCATGCTGCACAATGTATGACTGAGCTTCCCAGGGCGATCCCAAATCCCAATGGTATTGCCACCATTGGTGGTGATGGCAGCGTCGGCCCCTATATGAAAGCCTGGCAGAAGAGCTCCGTCTTGCAGGCCCTGCAGAACTGCGTAAGGTCCCGCAGGGCCCTGATCTCCTCCGGGAGCTCATTCCACCAGGTAGGGGCCGCCACTGAGAAGGATCTAGCCCTGGTCGCAGCAAGTTTTACCTCCCGAGGGCCTGGAATCACCAAACGGTTTTGGGTCCCCGACCGAAGTGCTCTTGGGGGTATGTGCGGGAAAAGGCGGTCCCTCAGGTAGGTCGGACCCTGGCCATATAGGGCTTTAAAGGTAAGTTCCAGCAATTTGAAGCGGATTCGGTATGCTATTGGCAGTCAGTGCAACGCCTTCAGCCCAGATCGGATGTGCTCCCACTTGGGGAGACCCATCAGCAACCTTGCCGCTGCATTCTGCACTAGCTGCAGCTTTCGGCTCTGCGACAAAGGCAGCCCCATGTAGAGAGTGTTACAGTAGTCTAACCTCGAGGTGACCGTCGTGTGGATCACTGTAGCCAGGTCATCATGGTCGAGGAAGGGAGCCAACTGCCAAACTTGCCTCAGATGGTAAAAAGCAGATCTGGCAGTGGCTGCTACCGGGGCCTCCATGGTTAAGGAGGAATCCAGGAGCACTCCCAAACTCCTAACCTCCGACGCTGGCACCAAAGGCACCCCATCAAAGGTCGGGAGAGGGAGCCCCAACCCCAAACCGTTCCGGCTCAGGCCAAGGACCTCCATCTTCGCTGGGTTTAATTCAGCCGGTTCAGCCTGAGCCACCCAGCCACGGCTTGTAATCCCCGGTTCAGATCTTCTGGGTCAGAGCCTGACTGGCCGCCCAACATCAGATAGAGCTGGGTGTCATCTACATATTGATGACAACCCAGCCCATATCTCCTGGCAATCTGGGCGAGGGGACACATGTAGATGTTAAACAGCATTGGGGAAAGCACTGCCCCCTGAGGCACACCACATTCAAGTGGGTGCCTCCGGGACGGCTGTTCCCCTATCGCCACCCTCTGTCCCCGACCTTGGAGAAAGGAGGCAAGCCATTGAAGAGCGAGCCCCTGTATCCCCACGTCGGTGAGGCGGTGGGTCAGCAGCTGGTGGTCGACTGTATCAAACGCGGCCGACAGATCTAACAACACCAATGCCGCCACACTGCCTCGATCCAGGTGCCTCCAGAGGTCATCAGTAAGGGCAACCAGCGCCGTCTCCATCCCATGGCCAGGGCGAAAGCTGGACTGGAGTGGATCCAGGACAGAAGCGTCCTCCAGAAAGCTCTGAAGCTGTGTCGCCACCGCCCTCTCAAACAGTTTGCCCAAATAGGGCAAATTAGACACCGGCCAATAGTTGGCCAATTCGGCCAGGTCCGAAGTTGGTTTTTTCAAGAGAGGGCAGACCATCCCCTCCTTAAGTGCCTCAGGGAACCATCCCTCAACAAGGGATTTGTTAACAATCTCCCATACGGCACCTCGAAACCCCTCGTGGCCCGCCTTAATGAGCCAGGAAGGGCACGGATCTAGGCGGCATGTGGTTGGCAACACAGATACGAGCAATCTGTCAACTTCCTCCAAACTGAGCAGGTCAAAACATTCTAAACACTGCGAGGATGTGCAAGGGGCCTCAAATTCGCTCACTGTTTCAACTGTGGCAGGGAGGTGGTGGCGGAGCGCCAAGACTTTATCCGCAAAATAGCTCGCAAAAGCCTCACAGCCAATATCCAATTCCCTACTATTTTGTCTGCCCTGTGGCAGAGTTGTCAAAGACCAAATTGTTCTAAACAATTGGGCTGGGCATGAGCTAGCGGACGCAATCATTGTGCCAACACACATTGCATAAATTATTCCATAATGACACAGTATTCTGTGTACTGCACAATCTACTCCCAACCTCCCCCCCATCTCATCTTTCTTTTCATATTCCATGGAATTCTTGAGGTAGTACTTGGTTTGGAAGTGTTTATTTCTTGGAGGGGAAAAATATCAGTGAAAGAAAAAGATTGCTTTCCTCTGTGAACTTAACATTGTGAAATATCTAAGGCAGGAGTTTAGAATAGCTGACCTTTGACCCAACAAAAAGTGGCCCTAAAGAAATCAACCCTGACTGTTCCCTGGAAGGCCAGATAATGAAACTGAAGCTCAAATACTTTGGCCACCAAATGAGAAGGGAGCACTCACTGGAGAAGACCCTGATGCTGGGAAAGATTGAAGGTCAAAGAAGACGGGGATGGCAAAGGATGAGATGGTTAGACAGTGTCATAGATGCAACGAATATGAAATTGAGCAAACTTCAGAGGACGGCGGAAGACAGGAGGGCCTGGCGGGAGATGGTCCATGGGGTCGCGAAGAGTTGGACTCGACTGTGCGACTGAACAACAAAAAAGAGAAATTCTCTCCACCCTAGAATTCACCCCAACCATTGGTCACACTATATTCTGGTGCCCCTCTGCAAATCTGTAGTTGATGGAGAGGACAAGTGACAGGAATAATGTATCCCTTCCCTAAGCAGAGAGCATGCACGTTTGTAGAAACAATGGGTTTGACATCTCACACCTCGCTAGAATGTCACATCTCAGAGGACAAAGTCAATGGTTAGTTTCCTCTTCCTCCTGAGGCAGGAAAATTGGAATGACCACAAGGGAAGGGGTGGGCTCCCAAGGAGAGATTTTAAATTCCCAGGATACGGGACAGAAGCTCTCTTGTATCTTGCTCTTCTTTGTAGATGGGCATAAGCCATGAACTAAATCTTTATCTAGAAACTTCATATTGCATATATGATGCGGAACAATGGGGAGAAGTCTGAGAACTAAGGTAATGATGGACTTTTATCTACTGAAACTTCAAGAAGTACTACCTTGTCCTAATTAAAATTTTATAGGATTACGAAGGACAGATTGAAAGGACATGTTTTCACTCTTCTTTGCATACTTGCTCAACTTGATGCATGATCACCCCATAGTGTCTGTTAATAGAGAGTGGTGTGACTCGTTCTAGCCCCGAGGATGCTTGATCACTCCATGCGTACTCTTTGTTTAAATTAAACTTTCTTGTAGTTTGAATGTCCAAAGCCTGATTTATGTAAGCGTCCCATATCTATTTGGTCTTGCTGTCAAGATTGCTAACAGGGAAGAGCATTGGGAAAGCTCACCATCCCTTGAGCATGATAGCTCAAAATTCGGCCCCATCCTGCCGACCAGCCATCCGGCTGTGTGATAGGAGGGCCAGGTTTGCCTCCTCAGAGGAGAGAGGCAGCGCATGCTCCAAAAGGGGGAAGAGCTGGCCATTTAAATGCTAGCTCTCCCCACATGCAAAATGTTGTCTGTTGGTGATCGGCCCTCCCTCTCACACTGGTCATTGTTTAGCGCTTGCTGGTTGCCTTACGCCCAAGTTTTGTGTGGGGTGGGGGCCGGGGAGGAATTTTTGACCCCAGTCAATTGGCTAGCGGGCTGGGGTGATTTTTTTGTCTTCCCTGCACAGTATCACAATGGATTGTGGAAATGGTTAAGGGAGGTGCCGTGGTTAGCGGGTTGGTCACTTTAGATTGGCAGGAAGGTTTTTATGAATGATGATTTTGTCGCTAGGAGGGCACCAGATAGCACCCAGTTTGGGGGTTTGGGGTCTGGCATGAGCTACCTTTGGGTTGGGTGATCTGTGATGGAGGAATACAGACTGCTGTTATGGGGTCTGCCTAGAAGGTTTGGCCATTAGGTTATATGGCTTGTGGACTGACCTTACGGGTGGTTGCCCATTTGCTGTGCTGGCCTGGGTTGAGCCACTTCAAGTTGGCTCCTGCCGGGGGCAGGGTGGCTCGCCAGTAGCATTACAAGGAAGGGGTCTGTGGAGACCCCTGGCCTTGTATGAGCCGCAATTGGCATAGCCCTTTCCACTTACTGATTAAATGTTAAATAAAGTGGCCCATAGTTTTATCCAAGTTATTCGTGTCTGTCTCATTATTCTGACTCGGGGGGGGGGGGGGCAAGTGTAATACATCATCCCCATGCTAGCTTGTAGGAGTGAAGTAGGAGATATGGCGAGTAGGCAGAGCCTCTCAAAACAACATAGGAATAGAGTGATTGATGTACAAATCTGTCCTGAGTTAGATACTCTCTGATATGCTGCTGGCAGCACCCAATACCCAGTTTGGATTCGGGTATCTCCTAGGAGGGAAGGAAAGTGACAGTGCCTCTTGAGTGCCATTTTCCAGGTTTAAGTTAAAAGGGTGATCTTGTTCCTTCCCTCAAGTTCCTGGGCTGAGCCAGCAGCAAAATATCATACTGTGACAGGGTGGGACAGCCAAAGTTCTACAGAAAAGAAGGAAATAGATATCAAGGGCTGCTCAGCCAGAAAGTAAAAGAAAAATGGAGGGAAAATCCTACGTCTGAGGCTGGGAAGTGGGCTAGGTCGTCATGAACTGAAAAAAACATGAACTGAAAAATGGAGTGAAATGGTCTAGTTTTCTATTAAAAATGGTATTTCAGTTAGTGCTCTCTGCACGGATATTCACATAATGCAGAAACTCCATATCTGAGTGGCAATTTTGGTTGGGGAAATGTCATGATCATCCTTAGAACAAAACATTGATTCATTCATTCGTTTGGATTATTTTTATTCAAATCTTCTTTCAAGGAGCTCAGAACAGATTACACAGTTCTCCCCTCCTCCATTTGATCTACACAAGAACTCTGTTAGGTTAGGTTTAAAGTGAATGATTGGTATAAGGTCAGCTAGTATATTTAATTGAAAACAGGGATTTGAATTCAGGTCCCCCAGGTGCTAGTTTGACATTTAGCCATTGGTGGAATGATGTGTACAATATGTATTTGGTAGCTATTTTAATTGGTATTGAAGGACGATCTCCTAGTATATTGTTGAGCCCTTTATGGTTTTACCATAGAATTTCTAACAGTTCTTAAAGAGGCATGGTGTCATTTTCATGTTTTCCCTGGAAGTGACATAACACCATCTCTCACCAGTTATTTTCCGTTTCCCCCCCCTTCTGCCATCCGTTAGAGTATTGGTGGGCAACTGGAGCTGGAGGCAACAGATCTCCTGCCCCCAGAGGTAAAATAGCAAGCCTGATTGCCAAGGTGCCTGGCATTATCAATATAAGTTGCTCTGTGATTCCCTTCCCCAAGAATGTCCTGAAAGAAGGAGCTCAGAGACACTGGCACATTTGAAGAGTGGGGTGGTGGTGAGGGAGAGATTATCTTCACTCCTTGGAGGGACCAGGGCATCACAATCTCCCTTGTGTGTGTAGGCATCTTGTTCAGGAGCTGCTTTAATTTTTCCCCCTGGGTCTCTATTACTACAAA
This sequence comes from Gekko japonicus, assembly GCF_001447785.1. Taxonomy (NCBI): domain Eukaryota; kingdom Metazoa; phylum Chordata; class Lepidosauria; order Squamata; family Gekkonidae; genus Gekko; species Gekko japonicus. Next base: position 93,826 of record NW_015171594.1, on the reverse strand, counting down.
TGTACAGCTTTGGAGAACAGAACCTTGAAACTCTAACAAGAGAAGAGATGAGGCGATCTTCTCTATACAATTACATCCCATCTTCTCCCAGTTCCCCGCCATCTTTTTACACTCAAGTCCAGCAACTCTGAAAAGAAGCAACGAGGTCAGTAATCTTATATTGCTTTGTGAGGTGTATCTGGTCAGTTGGGTGTTTTATTTCTGTCTAGCACATCAGGATCTGTGAATCACATTTTCAGGAAAGAACCGATGAGTGGGAGGGCAGTCCTTCCTTCTTGGTCACTTGGTTGGAGGACAAGAAGAGGAAAAGTGACTGGGAGCCATGCTGGGAAGGGGATAGTGATGGCTGGGAAAAGGTCCATCAGCTCCCCATCTCTCTCCTAACGTCCCTGACCCACATTCCCTTTAAGTACCAAATACTGGGAACAACATGCTAGCTGTTCAAGGCTAGATCTGGTGTATCTCGACCTATGAAAAAAGGATGTCATATTATATCCTTACATACGCGAATCCATGCTGAGGAAGCTGGAACAGGCCAGAAGGCTTACAAGCACATGTTCGTTGGATATCTGCAACTGGACTTCTTCCCTTCTCACCTTGCATATACCTTTGACAAATTCACTTTATTCAGACTTAATAGCCATAGGCTACACACCAAGGAGCATTTAGGAACTGGAAATAACCACAAAGCTGAATTTAGCTACTTGAATTGTGCAAGTTTACTTTAAAAAAATTATTAATTTATGAACATCTGAAGTGTTGAAATATTTTAAAAGTCACTTTACAAGAAATTTCCCCTGGGCTGAAGCATATTTTGGACACTAGGAAAAGACATGTGATAATGAAGCTACCACCAGCAAGAGACCATTGCAAAAGCACTGTTCTGGGGGGGGGGGGGTCTAAAGTGACTGCCTCATTTTGGAAACCATTTTGCAAATGTGAATTTTGACTTTTTAGTACGTTTCTATAAGGCTGCTCTCAATAGATTTGTCATGGAAAAAAGAGGGAGGGAGGGAGGGAGGGAGAAATTTGTAAACTTTCTTAATTCCTTTCTCTCCACAGAATTTCTCCAACCATACAAATGGTAAACCAAACAGTTGTGCCGTGGCCCATGTTCCTCACCTTCACACTCCCATGTACTTTTTCCTGGCTGTTTTGTCATCAGTAGATGCCTGCTTCATCTCTGCCACCGTTCCCAAATCCATGGTCATTTCATTGATAAATGACAATCGGATTTCTTTTGCAGGATGTGTCAGCCAAGTTTACGTGGTTGTTGCATGTGCAACTGCAGAAATTTCCCTGCTTGCTGTCATGGCTTACGACCGCTATGTAGCAATCTGCCATCCTCTCCAGTACACGCTGATCATGAACTGGAATGCCTGTTTTGAAATGGCAGCTGCTGCGTTGGTCTTCAGTTTAATTAATGGGACAATAACAACATTAAACACCTTTAGGCTACAGTTCTGCTCATCCAATCTTGTTGAACAATATTTCTGTGATATCCGTCAGTTGTTTAGGATATCTTGCACAGATACCAAGTTCAATGAGATCTTCAACTATCTATGTATTCTTACTATAGGGTCAGTTTTTTCTGTGTTCATTTTGGTTTCTTACAGCTACATCTTCTCTGCTGTGTTCAAAATCCAGTCAGGCCAAGGGAAGTATAAAGCTTTTTCCACCTGCATCCCTCACCTGACAATGTTTTCTCTGTTTGTTTTTACTGTCATGTTTTCTTACATGAGGCCAAAAGAGATGTCATCTCCATCTGTGGACTTGTTAGCTGCCGTTTTGTACACAGTTTTGCCACCACTTATGAATCCCATTATTTATACCTTGAGAAACAAAGACATCCAAGTGGCTCTGAGGAAGAGAACAGGTGTGAATGTAACACAGTGGTGATCTCAAAGAGCATCTCTCAAAAGATGCAGTATTGAAGTGACAACCAGACTTTGCCTCAGTCACACTGAGACTTTGCTTATGGTGCTTATCTGCCTTTGATCGGTGGAGAACGTCATCCAGCTTGGCACCTATGCTCTCTTTACATGGTGCATCACCTACAATGAATCTCTAGTTTTGCTATCCTAAAAAACACCATATTTTCTTTCATTTATTTTTTAAATGACTGTATTAAAACATTTGAATATTGCTTTTTACCACATTGCTTGTAGATAAGCATTTGTACTAAGTATGATTTGTTTTGATAACTGAATACAGACCTCCAGTTCTTTATTTGTTTGCCCACCCCCCCTTCTAGGTACTGAGTAACAGCTACAGATTGGCTGAAACAAAATGGTGGTTACTGCTGTAGTCAGTCTTGGCTGGGGCCAGCCAGCCTTCTACCTCTCTCTGTCTGCTTTGCAGTCTCCATCCGTTTCCATGATAGTAATGGCTAACCAAGTCAGATTGTGCAGCTTGGGCAAAGCCCAAGTGAGATTTAGTGGCATTGGAGAAGCTTCTGCTAAGGACATGCTTTTATTCATTATGCCAATATATATTGCATAAATTATTCCATAATGACACAGCATTCTGTGTACTGCACAATCTACCCCCACTCAGGGCCGGCCCAAGGGGTTTTTGTGCCCTAGGCGAGGTCGCCTCGTGGCGCCCCCCCTCAGATGCCAACCTCCCGGTGGGGCTTGCAGACCTCCCAGCTGGCTGCCTGGGGGGGGGAACCGAGTGATGCCACGTGCTGGGGCCCGGAGAGAGCGCCTGCTGCCCTAGCCCTGGCCCGCAGGAGGAAGAGGGAGGATGGGCCGGCAGGATGGAGCGCACGCCACCCCCCCAGCCCGGCCGGTCACCTCCATGTGCGCTCCCTACTCCCCCCTCCACGGCAGCCTGGAGAAGCACCCGGTCGTGCCCCCCCATCACCGACCGCAGGCAGGCCGGCCGGCTTCCTTCATGGGCACCTTCCCTGGCCTGGCGGGGTATGAGACGAGCTCCGCGTCGGGCCTCCCCCTGGGAAGCCGAACTGGTGGAGAGGAGGGAGCACGGGGAGCCCCGCCGCCGGGGCCCGGAGAGAGCACCTGCTGCCCTGGGCCTGGCCTGCAGGAGGAGGAGGTGGAAGGGCAGGCAGGCAGGCAGGAGCGGGCACTGCCTTCCCACTCCCTCTCCTGCTGGGTTAAGAAAGTGTGAAGTTACTGCCTTGGACTCTTTTACTCTCCTTAGACAATTTTAAGATTAGAAGAGCCCTGCTGGATCAGACCAGCAAACAGTGGTGCAGACCCCCCCCTCCCCGCAGAGACCCTCGCTCCCTTAATGCCAGCAGCTCACAAAGTAGGATTTTTGCTCACCAGACGCCACAGCGAGCTGGGCTGGCTGGGGCTGCTGCTGGCGGCGAGTGTGGTGGAAATCATGCTGGCTGGCTCAGAGGGCGGCAGGGGCGAATAAGCGATGGGCGCAGGTGCAGCAGCCAGCAGACCAATGGGTGCGCTGTGCATGAGTAATGTGGGGTGGGCAGGACGGGCGCACCATTGAGCAGCATGTGCACCGCCAGCGAGTTCAGCTAGACTAGCAGGCAGGCAGCAGTGGCTTTGGGCAGGATGGTGGGGGCTTTTGTGGGGCGGGCGGCGGCAGGGCAGTTGGCACCCTGGATAGGCTTACGCCCTAGGCCAGACACTAGCTGGCCTAGTGATAGAGTCGTACCTGCCCCCAGCCTCCTCCTCCATCTCTTCTTTCTTTTCATATTCCGTGGAATTCTTGAGGTAGTATTTTGCTTTGGAAGGGTTTATTTCTTGGAATGGGGAAAAAAGTATCAGTGAAAGAAAAAGATTGCTTTCCTCTGTGAAATTAACTTTGCGAAGTATCTAAGGCAGGAGGATAGAATAGCTGACCTTTGACCCAACAAAAATTGGCCACCCTTGAATTTACCCCAATAATTCAAACATTGGTCACACTATATTCTGGTGCCCCTCTGCAAATCTGTAGCTGACAGAGAGGACAAGTGCCAGGAATAATGTATCCCTTCCCTAAGCAGAGAGCATGCATGTTTGTAGTTATGTAAATAGAAGACTGAGAAAAACAAAGGGTTTGATATCTCACACCTCGCTAGAATGTCACATCTCCGGGACAAAGTCACAGACAGCCAAATGGTTAGTTTTCTCTTCCTCTTGAGGCAAGAAAATTGGAATGACCACAAGGGGAGGGGTGGGCTCCCAAGGAGAGATTATAAATTCCCAGGATACGGGAAAGAAGCTCTCTTGTATCTTGCTCTTCTTTGTGGATGGGCATAAGCCATGGAGTAAATCTTTATCTATGGACTTCATTTTGCACATTTGATGCGGAACAATGGGGAGAAGTCCATGCTCTGAGAACTAAGGTAATGATAGACTTTTATCTACTGAAACTTCAAGAAATACTACCTTGTCCTAATTAAAATTGTATAGGATAAGTACCAAGGACAGATTGAAAGGTCATGTTTTCAACTCTTCTTTGCATACTTGCCCAACTTGATGCTTGATCACCCCATGTATACTTTTTAAAAATTAAACTTTCTTGTAGTTTGAATGTCCGAAGCCTGAACTCTGTCAGCATCCCATATCCATTTGGTCCTGCTGTCAAGACTGCTAACAGGGAAGAGCAATGGGTAAGTTCACCATCCCTTGAGCACAACAGCTCAAAAGTGTGATACACCATCCCCATTGTAGCTTGTAGGAGTGAAGTAGGAGACATGGCAACTAGACAGAGCCTCTCAAAGCAACCTAGGAATAGAGTGCTTGATGTACAAATATATCCTGAGGGAGATACTCTCTGATTTGCTGGTGGCAGCAACCAATACCCAGTATGGATTTGGGTATCTCCTAGGAGGGAGGGAAAGTGACAGTGCCTCTTGAGTGCCATTTTCCAAGTTTAAGTTAAAAGGGTCATCTTGTCTCTTCCCTCAGGTTTCTGGGCTGAGCCAGCATCAAAATATCATACTGTGACAGGGTGGGACAGCCAAAGATCTTCAGAAAGGAAGGAAATAGATAACAAGAGCTGCTCAGTCAGAAAGTGAAAGAAAAACAGAGGGGAAATCCTGCATCTGAGGCAGGGAAGTGGGCTAGGTCATCATAGGATGATAAAACATGAACTGAAAAATGGAGTGAACTGGTCACTGATGTTCTTAGTCTAGAGTTGTTGTTGTTTTTTTAAATGGTATCTCAGTTAGTGTTCTCTGCACAGATATTCACATAATGCAGAAACTCCACATATGAGTAGCAATTGTGATTGGAGAAATGTCATGATAGTCCTTACAACAAAACTTTGATTCATTCATTTGTTTGGATTATTTTTATCCAAAACTTCCTTCAAGGAGCTCAGAACAGATTACACAGTTCTTCCCTCCTCCATTTGGTCTTCCCAAGAACTCTGTTAGGTTAGGCTTAAAGTGAATGATTGTTATAAGGTCAGCTGGTATATTCCATTGAAAACAGGGTAAAATGTACTGGGTTTGACATGTGATTAGTGATCAGTTCATGCTTTATTGTGAATCAGCTCAAACTAACGACAACTTAAGTAGGACTGAAGCCCTACTTAAATCTGTGCCCAACACCACATCCCACAGACACCCACTACCCGTGATAGGATATTTACAGAGGTGTTCTGGCTCGATAGGTTCCTACCAGGATCCTAGCAGTCTATTGTTCTGTGTTCCCAAGCTGGGTTAGTATTAGTCAAGTAATTTATTTTACTTAGCCATTGGCCGTTACGAAATACAGAATACAGCAGAACATTCATAAAATGCTAAAACGTTAAAATACAATCTTATTGATCAGGTTAAGATTAACAACTAGTCCATAATTAGTCCAACTAGTCCAACTAGTCCAGGTTAAGATTAACAACTAGTCCATAAATATAAATAAATATAATAAAAGAAGAATAAAACAGTTTTAATCACCATCAAGTAGCCTGCCCCTTAGATCTAATCTTAGATGCTGCTAAAGCAAACAGGGAAACTCTAAGGGATAGATAAACATCATTATCTGACAGCAGGAACGCAATCTTCTCGGTTTTTTGGTATGTTTGCATAACCGATAGAAATCCTGCTAAAAATTTCTCTCTTGGAGTGCTATAAAGCAGACAATGGAGCATGTAGTGGGGATGGTTCTCCACCTCTGGCAGACCACAAATGCAGAGGCATTGCTCTTTTGGAGTATGTGAATAATGGGCGGCCAAAAGGGCTGTTTTCATAGTTTGGAATCGCAAAACTGTAAAGGACAGTCTGAGGTTACATTTGGAGCTATTAACTAGGTAACTCAACCTACGGTGGTCAAATTTGCAATATTTATACCAGGGAGCCACTTTAGATTTCAGAATCAGAGAATGATTGATCACTGCATCAGCCTCGTATATCCAGTCCCTAAGATGTGAATTCTCAGCTGAGATCCTGAGGTCAGTAGATATCGGGTCCAGGACATAACACAGGGATTTGAATTCAGGTCTCCCAGGTCCGAGTTTGACATTTAGCCATTGGTGGAATGATGTGTACAATATGTATTTGGTGGCTATTTTAATTGGTATTGAAGGACAGTATCCTTGTATATTGTTGAGCCCTTTATGGTTTTACCATAGAATATCTAACAATTCTTAAAGAGGCATGGTGTCATTTTCATGTTTTCCCTGGAAGTGACATAACACCATCTCTCACCAGTTATTTTCCATTTTCCCCTTTCTGCCATCCGTTAGAGTATCAGTGGGCAACTGGAGCTGGAGACAGTAGATCTTCTGCCCCCAAATAGCAAGCCGATTGCCAAGGTGCCTGGCATTATCAATATAAGTTGCCCTGAGAGTCCCTTCCCCAAGAATGTCCTGAAAGAAGGAACTCAGAAACACTGGCACATTTGAAGAGTGGGGTGGTGGTGAGGGAGAGATTATCTTCACATCTGCTGAGACCAGCACTCCCTCTAAGCTGTGGAGTCTTGTGAGCAAAAATTCCACTTTGTGAGCTACTGGCATTAAAGTTGTGAGCAAGCGATTTGGCTACTGCATTAATTAGTTTCCTCTGGAGCCATCCCTGAGCTAAGACAAAAATGTGTGAGCCAGAGGCTAAAAAACTGTGAGCTAACTCACACTAGCTCAGCTTAGAGGGAACACTGGCTGAGATCTGTTTGTTGTAGCCCATTGCTTGGCCGGGTCTCAGCACCAGCTTACAGTGTTCTGAGAAAAAATGGAAAGTATCCTTGGAGGGTCCAAGGCATCACAATCTCCCTTGTGGGTGTAGGCATCTTGTTCAGGAGCTGCTTTAATTTTCCCCTCTGGGTCTCTATTACTACAAATGTACAGCTTTGGAGAACAGACTCTTGAAACTCTAAAAAGAGAAGAGACGAGGCGATCTCCTCTATACAAATATGTCCCATCATCTCCCAGTTCCCCACCATCTTTTCTGTCTAGCACATCAGGATCTGTCTATCACATTTTCAGGAAAGAACCTGATGAGTGGGAGGGCAGTCCTTCCTTTTTGATCTCTTGGTTGGAGGAAAAGTGACTGGGAGCCATGCTGGAAAGGGGATAGTGATGGCTGGGGAAAAGTCCATCAGCTCCCCATCTCTCTCCTAACGTCCCTGACCCACATTCCCTTTAAGTACCAAATACTGGGAACAACATGCTAGCTGTTCAAGGCTAGATCTGGTGTATCTCGACCTATGAAAAAAGGATGTCATATTATATCCTTACATACGCGAATCCATGCTGAGGAAGCTGGAACAGGCCAGAAGGCTTACAAGCACATGTTCGTTGGATATCTGCAACTGGACTTCTTCCCTTCTCACCTTGCATATACCTTTGACAAATACACTTTATTCAGACTTAATAGCCATAGGCTACACACCAAGGAGCATTTAGGAACTGGAAATAACCACAAAGCTGAATTTAGCTACTTGAATTGTGCAAGTTTACTTTAAAAAAATTATTAATTTATGAACATCTGAAGTGTTGAAATATTTTAAAAGTCACTTTACAAGAAATTTCCCCTGGGCTGAAGCATATTTTGGACACTAGGAAAAGACATGTGATAATGAAGCTATAAGGCTGCTCTCAATAGATTTGCCATGGAAACAAGAAAGGGACGGAGGGAGGGAGGGAGAGAGAAATTTGTAAACATTCTTAATTCCTTTCTCTCCACAGAATTTCTCCAACCATACAAATGGTAAACCAAACAGTTGTGACCGAATTCCTCCTTCTAAGATTCTCTGATATGCGAAAGCTACAGATTTTACATTTCATGGTGTTTCTCTCTCTCTACTTGGCAACTCTGATGGGAAATTTTCTCATCATTGTGTCCGTGGCCCTGATTCCTCACCTTCACACTCCCATGTACTTTTTCCTGGCTGTTTTGTCATCAGTAGATGCCTGCTTCATCTCTGCCACCGTTCCCAAATCCATGGTCATTTCATTGATAAATGACAATCGGATTTCTTTTGCAGGATGTGTCAGCCAAGTTTACCTGGTTGTTGCATGTGCTACTGCAGAAATTTCCCTGCTTGCTGTCATGGCTTATGACCGCTATGTAGCAATCTGCCATCCTCTCCAGTACACGCTGATCATGAACTGGAATGCCTGTTTTGAAATGGCAGCTGCTGCGTTGGTCTTCAGTTTAATTAATGGGACAATAACAACATTAAACACCTTTAGGCTACAGTTCTGCTCATCCAATCTTGTTGAACAATATTTCTGTGATATCCGTCAGTTGTTTAGGATATCTTGCACAGATACCAAGTTCAATGAGATGTTCAATTTTGTCTGTGTTCTTACTATAGGGTCAGTTTGTTCTGTGTTCATTTTGGTTTCTTACAGCTACATCTTCTCTGCTGTGTTCAAAATCCAGTCAGGCCAAGGGAAGTATAAAGCTTTTTCCACCTGCATCCCTCACCTGACAATGTTTTCTCTGTTTGTTTTTACTGTCATGTTTTCTTACATGAGGCCAAAAGAGATGTCATCTCCATCTATGGACTTGTTAGCTGCCGTTTTTATGCAGTTTTGCCACCACTCATGAATCCCATTATTTATACCTTGAGAAACAAAGACATCCAAGTGGCTCTGAGGAAGAGAACAGGTGTGAATGTAACACGGTGGTGACCTCAAAGAGCACCTCTCAAAAGATGCAGTATTGAAGAGACAACCAGACTTTGCCTCACAGTCACAATGAGACTTTGCTTATGGTGCTTATCTGCCTCAGTCACACTGAGACTTTGCTTATGGTGCTTTTCAGCCTATGATCGGTAGATAATGTTAACCCAATTTAGCACCTATGCTCTCTTTACATGGTGCATCACCTACAATGAATCTCTAGTTTTGCTATCCTAAAAAACACCATATTTTCTTTCATTTATTTTTTAAATGACTGTATTAAAACATTTGAATATTGCTTTTTACCACATTGCTTGTAGATAAGGATTTGTAATAAGTATGATTTATTTTGATAACTGAATACAGAACTCCAGTTCTTTATTTGTTTGCCCCCCTTCTAGGTACAGTTACAGCTACAGAGCAGCTGAAACAAAATAGTGGTTACTGCTGTAGTCAGTCTTGGCTGGGGCCACCCAGCCTTCCACCTCTCTCTGTCTGCTTTGCAGTCTCCATCCGTTTCCATGATAATAATGGCTAACCAAATCAGATTGTGCAGCTTGAGCCAAACCCCAAGTGAGATTTAGTGGCATTGGAGAAAATTTTGCAAAGGACATGCTTTTATCCATTGTGCCAACATACATTGCTTAGATTATTCCATAATGACGCAGCATTCTGTGGGCTCCCAAGGAGAGATTATAAATTCCCAGGATACGGGAAAGACACTCTCTTGCATCTTGATCTTCTTTATGGATGTGCATAAGCCATGGAGTAAATCTTTATCTAGGGACTTCATATTTTATATATGATGCGGAACAATGGGGAGAAGTCCATGTTCTGAGAACTAAGGTAATGGTAGACTTTTATCTACTGAAACTTCAAGAAATACTACCTTGTCCTAATTAAAATTGTATAGATAAGTACCAAGTACAGATTGAACGATCATGTTTTTAACTCTTCTTTGCATGCGTGCCCAACTTGGTGCTTGATCACCCCATGTGTACTTCTTAAAAATTAAACTTTCTTGTATCTTGATTGAATGCTTGAAGCCTGAACTCTGTCAGCATCCCATATCCATTTGGTCCTGCTGTCAAGACTGCTAACAGGGAAGAGCAATGGGTAAGTTCACCATCCCTTGAGCACAACAGCTCAAAAGTGTGATACACCATCCCCATTGTAGCTTGTAGGAGTGAAGTAGGAGACATGGCAACTAGACAGAGCCTCTCAAAGCAACCTAGGAATAGAGTGCTTGATGTACAAATATATCCTGAGGGAGATACTCTCTGATTTGCTGGTGGCAGCAACCAATACCGTTTGGATTCGGGTGTCTCCTAGGAGGGAGGGAAAGTGACAGTGCCACTGAGCAAAGACTTGAAATGGCCACAGGTTTTCCATCTGAGGGAACAGGGCTTGCAAGTCCCTTCCTTCACAGGCCCAAAGACTGCTGAGGTGATTTCTTCCCAATCTTAGTAAAGCCCCCATCCACATGTTTTTATTAATGTGTTTTCCATGATCTTCAGCATGGCTGCTCCATCTAGTCAAAGGAAAGCTTAAGACAGTGAAATGGTAATCAAATTAAAGAAAGAAAATTCAAACATTGATTGGACAAAATTCAATTGTTGTTTCATTTTTATCAATACGTCCAGAGCTAGGTTGTATAGAATGAGCACAAAATATGGCAGCAGCTACATCATGGATCTCTACTGTTTTATGGCCTTGTCATTCTCCTTTTTTGTAAAGAATGCATGCTGTTGAATATAACCAACTGCACTCAGTAAAAACATTTTTTAATGTAGACTGTCCCTGTAGGAAGATCATGTATGAAGTAGCTCCTAGAAGAAACAACTTAAGTGCTTAATTTGAGGCAAGGCATTTGTATTTTGGAAAGCAAGCCTTGACCCTGGAAACAGTATCTTCAATGTCATCAATTAGTTGATATTAGTTGTCAAGTGATAAAAATTCAAATAAAATGTCCCTTGATGCAAATTTCTAAGAATCTTATGGGGGGCTTAGAGGGAGTAATGGAGAAGAAGAGAGTGATGAAAGGCTGGAATGTAACCTCCATATGCAAAGGCAGTAAACTTCAGAATGTCATGTGTTTGGGCACAGCTGCATTCTCTGTAGAAAGTTCGTTGGTTTCTCCAAAACATCTGGTTAGCCACTCTAAATAAAAAAAAATAAAATGCTGGGCTAGATGGGTTTTAACACCATAGCACGAAAAATCTTGGGCCAGCCCTGGTTGGGTCACCATGCAATGTAAACTTGGATTTGTGGGTTATCATTGGAAAAATGTTATGAATTATTGTAAGGTGTTCTGTTAGCCGAATTGCTTTATTTACAGCAATTGGCAATTTATAAATGGGTTCTTGCCAGTTTATACCAAGGTCCTGTTCCCACCAAGGGTCACCAGTAAAGGATTTGAGGCTGTTGTGGTTAAAATAGATGTATTTTACTTAAAATATATATCTCATACAAACAATACTGATGCACTCACACATTCAATCAAGTTCCTAAGATTTACAGTAAGAAATAAGTACTTTCGCATTAGCCAGTACGAGTGATGGTGGGCGATACTTATCTGTCTTGCAGCTTGGTTGTTCCAATGAAGAATGGATGGGAAGAAATGGAAAATAAAGGGATCCACACTACCAGAACTAGCCGGACTGTGTGGGGTTCTCTTGACTGCAGATCAAGAGATCAAAGTAGAGGCAAGGGTTGGGGATAGTAAGTGGGACTCAAGGGGAGTAAAAGCAGATAGGGGCTGATGCAGGGATTGCTAGCTAGGAAGGGCCAGGTGAATGGTCCTTCCCTTTTATAAGGGGTCCAAGAGATGGGTGGTAACTGTGCCAGCCTCTTGACCCACCTACCTGTTAGTTCGTCCCAAAAACAATCCTATTGGTTGCCTATGGGAAGGGGAGATTACCTGAGGGGATGGGCAATATTGTAACCTAAAACCTTACTCGAAGTATGGCATCTGGACAGATGTGAAAACCTAGGCATCAGAATGCTCCATTGTTGTGCTGATGAAGCTGGCCATTCTATTGATAATCAAATGTCCATATGGCAGGAAATACCAATGCAGGAACAAAGCAGGCAATGGGTAGTACGTGACTACAAACAGTTCTGCAATGGGGGCTGTCTCTTCTCGAGATTGTTGTTCCATTGCTCACAATAATGGAGGTGTGTGCTTCTTCACCAGGCTTGGCAACTGTGTAGCTGAAACCTTACTTACAAGTAAGGTATGTGCAGGCACCTTCTATGTGTGGCATCACAACAGGTGACTTAAAGTGTACAGCTTTCTGACCCTACGTGTGTGTGCACAGTCCATTGTGTGTAGCAATAAATAGTCCATAAAGCAAATATCAAGTTCATTCTCTAACAGTTCTACATTGGACTGCTCATTAAGACAGCCTGGAAGAGGAAGCCCACAGTCAGGGGCTAGCTGGAGATGTTTCACATCAGCTATCACCTGATCCTTTTATATGAAGATGCCAGGGACTGAACCTGGGATCCTACACTTGCTGAGCGGATGCTCTACCACTCAGCCACAGACACTCTCCCTTTCCTAACTGAGCCAGAACCAAAGAGCTCAATTAAAGTATGAAACTCTATTTCCTTATAGCTTACCAAGGAATTGTGCTTTCACTTACAAGTGGACAATCCTTTCAGCAAGTCAACACTCACTGCAAGACAAAACAAGAAGTTGCATGGAAGGTTGGAAGAGTGCAAAATAATTTTATTTTGGCAACAAAATTAGAACAGCAAACTTTGGGATCAAGTACAGCTTAACACACATGTGCGAGCATAAACACACGGTCTTGCAGACAGCACCACTGCTCCAGGCAGCCAGATGCAAAAAGGGCTTGGCTTAGTGCTCAACTGAGTAAAAATACTTTGAAAGAAACTAGCCCAGAGGGGGAAAACCTGAAAGAGAAAGGCCTTAACACACAAGGAGAACAGTAAAACTCTAGGGGCCAGATTGCAAGGTTCTGCAATTTTATATTCCCAACCAGTGTTTGTGCAAGGTGGAAACTTCTCAGGCAGGCAAAATATTGTAGAATCAGAAACTACAGAAACAGAGGCAAAAAAAAAAAGGGAACGGTGGGACAAAAATAGAAAGAATGGGTTGCCTTTCGATAACAGATGTAAATCCAGGAGAGACAGCTATAGGAACAGGCATTCTTGCTGTGTCAAAGCCATTCTTCCTCTGTATTGTCTACTGTAGGGGATACGGGTGAGATTTGCAGACAAAGTGTGCACAGAGAGCTCTCTGGACGGATGCTATACTACTGCAAAAACGTTAATGAGAAATGGTATCTGATCAGGAAACACTGAGACCGGTCCCTCTGACTTGCTGTTTGCTGCATTTAGCACCAGAACATTAGCTTGGAATTGTATCTTTTTTAGTGGGGGGGGGATGAGTTTTATACAGAGGAAAACCAAGCTCAGCCTGGGATATGCTTCTTGCAAATGCAATCTCTGCCTTGTCTTATGAAACCACTAGTTTTCCACTGCTCAAGCTCTCAACAATCATGTACTGCAGGTAGAGTCTGGATATTCAAGCAGGCTCTCAGTTGTCCCTTGACCAGGAAATCATTAAGAACACCAAATCCTCTAGGGACTGCCGTGGCACCACTTAGAAATACCAGGGGAAATGGGCTCATTTTGGACATATTCAAGCCTTAATCTGAACTACACAGCAGCAAAGAATCTCCAGCACCATCTCTCTATACATTGTTTTCCTTCCTGCCCCGCCTCCTTGCAGGCGCTAGTCTGCTCTCTGACTGTGATCCAATGCAAGTGATGTCTGGATCGCCTTAAGATGTGTAAACTTCTGCAATGTAACATTCATCGCTGTTGTGTGAGAAAGGAAGAGGTTAAATAAATTAACCATCTCTGCAGAAAGCTTCTAAATCTGATATGTTTTCTTCCTTTGAGGAACTAGAATTCCCAGTCATCTAGTGTGAGCTGCTCCAAACTAGATTCCACTCCACAAATACTGTTTGGATCTTGCACTTGCAGGCCTTCAAAACAAGTCATTGGTGTGACAGGGTACAACAGTTCAGGGAGCGCTTCAGATGGACGGCGTTTGACCTGGAGGAGAGGGAAGAATTTTAAAAAATCTACTATACATGATGCAAGGCATTCTGCTGGTGAGAAAAAGTGAGCTGGAATTCACATCACTTTGATCTCACATCTGCTAATTATTCCTCCACCTAGGGAGACTGAGAGAAATGTTATGTTTTGAACTGACAGGAGGGGGGGAGGAGGGGGAGGATCAGGCCAGCATAAACACAGCCCAGCATTTGTCATTTTCAAACTTAGCCTTGAAAGAGGATTTAAAAAGCTGACACACAGAAGAAGTAATTTCTGCCCACCTGCCTTGCACAATTGTATCACAGAATAGCCTCAGCTGGTCAGGTGAATTACTTTACCAAATAGATAGTTACTTACTCTAGATTAGTGCCTAACAGTAAGGCTCTTTTAGCTATATAGTCAGAATTGCATGTTTTTATCCATAGAATATGGAAACAAAACCTGACTCTTTTGCGCGGGATCTGGTCAGTGCTTGAGTGCTTTACTCCAGAAATGACATTGGCATGACAAGAGATAAGGAGGACATGAAGCACTCCTTGTTTTGCTTCAGCATCAGTGCCACCCCCCCCCCCCCCCCCGGCCAATATCCCTCAAGTGTGCTGAAACAAGAGAAGACGTTACTGGGGAGGCAGGTTGCTTACCTGTTTGAAAAAAGAATGGTTGAGCAGGGTACTTGCGCTTGGTCTGTGCAAGGGAAACACAACAAAGATGTCATGCGTCAATATGCAAGGGAACAAGATGGAAAGCAACAAAAAAAGTTTCTTCCTCCTCAGGACTTCCAAGCCTCAGATCTACCAAACTCAACTACTGCTATGGAAAGAAAGAGATACTATCATTCCGAAAATGTTCCAACGCAGCAATGTTCAAGAGGGCATTCTTGTAATGGAGCTAGAAGTGTAGTGGGACAGAATGGTCCAGAAGGGCACCTTCATGTGGAAATGGGTAATGCATTGCCTTGTAATCCCAGCCTGGCAATCTGCTGTTCACATTGTCATTTTATTTTGTATTCCTAGTCCTAGTCCTACGGTCAATTAGTGTTGTGTTCCTAGTGCTACTACATTGTTCACTTGCACTGTCCACTGTATTGCTCACATTGTATGTTCATATTATTGCTTGCACAGTCATTCGATGGTGTACGCCTAGTCCTAATGCATTGAATCTAAAATGTTCTATACTGTATGAATACATTTTTTTCTCCTTCTGTTCTCTATCGTTCACCTTGAGTCCCAGTGAGAAAGGCAGGCTATACATAAGCTAAATAAACAAGAATTGGAGGGATTATAGGAAACATGTCCATACTTGGGAGTTCCCCACCATGTGTCATATATTTTTCATTGCTAGTGGATAGGCACGCCCCCCCCCCCTTGTGCCGCTGCACTTTGTTGTTGTAGGATGTTTTGAGGGGTCGCCTTCTTATTTATCATGATTCATGTCAGACCATTCTAAGTCCAGAAACAGCAACTGAAACACAAATCTGCAAAACTGCATGTTTTGACAGGAAATGTATTGGGTTTTTTTAAAAATTTGAGGACAGATATTTTTAACAAAGCATTCCCCCCCCCCCCTTTTAATGCCAGAGCTATAAGGATCCACTATACAGGCTTATGCTGTAGCTGTTTCAAAATATACACGTTTATCATTTGCTACTAAGGGCCTAGAAACTTGCCTCTTTCAAGAGGATCTTGAAAGCACGCTTTGGTGGGAGAGCCTTCCTCCAGAAGGAGCAAATTTCTAGGATCATGGTAGCAGAAAAAGCTGGAATGTACCACAGGCAGCAGCCTCTCCTCCATCTCCCTAGGGGCTGTAACACTTCAAACCTCCTCCAATCTGCTCTTGTGGTACCTTAGTTCTGGGTTCCTATGAAGGCATTGTTCTACAAAGTGATGAAAGCTGGGTGAGAAGGTACGAAGATATGGATGTGGTGCTGCTTCGCCATTGGAAGCTTTGGCATTGCTGGCTGCCATATTTTCCCCGAACCCCGTGCTGGCTCCTGATCGTAATGGTTTTGTCATCAGCTCCTCCGGAGGGATGGTGGTGGTGTCCAGAAGGCAAGGGACTGTGCCGTTTAGCTTCTCTAAAAGCATCTAAAGTTCAAGAAGGAAAGGCATATCTGTTTTAACAAGCAATTTAAGCTCATGCCCCCATCTTTAGTTTACTTCATGTAATCCAGTGGCTCTATAGTCTTGGGACAATGCAGGGTCATTCCAAAGCCAACAAATTAATGCCACAATACATGTAGCTTCCTTGCTCCTCTATACAGTGTAGTTGGAAAAGTAGTAAAAGAATAGCATACCTGAGTCACAGGCATATCCTTGAAGGGGACATGGCCATTCGCCAGCTCACAGGCCGTTATTCCCACACTGTAGATATCAGATTTTGCATCATAGCCCTGAAGATTCTAAAACCATAAACATGAAAAAAAATATGTTGGGATATTTTGGGACCCTCCTTAAACCAAGGAAAAATGAACAAAGAAAGAGTTAAATAATTGATCATGGTGGCTCACAAAGACAATTGATATGTATTTACAGAGGCTTTTATTGCAATCTTGGCAACAGTCAAAGGAAGAAAACCTAATGAATAAAAAGGAGTTCAAGGAGGAGAAGGAAGCAGCAGCAGCTCAGTTCAGGCTTCCTGGTGCAAAGGTTTAGCGGTGTCTTTCGATAAGTAAAATTTTCTGGTTGAAGCAGTATGGGGGGCTCTATGCAATACAGTTAATTTTATCCGTGAAAAATATTTGAAGAGCCAGTGTGGTGTACCGGTTGTTAGAGTGTTGGACTAGGATCTGGGAGACCCAGTTTCACGTGCCTACTTTGCCACGGAAGTTCACTGGGTGATCTTGGGCCAGTCACTTTGTTCACTTAAAACAGCCACCCAGTGAAGTAGGTTAAGCTCACGGATAATGGAGGAGGGATGAATGCTGTTGTGAGCTATTTTGGGTCACCGCTGGGGAGAAAAGATGTGTGTTAAATACATCTGCAAGACTTGGTCCTGGCCAAACTGAAGCTAAGACAGTAAGACCAAGCGAGAATCAACATACCTGCTGCAAGACCTCTGGGCTCAGCCATGGTAAGACCTTGATGCTGAACTTGGGGAAATCATGAACTACTTTGAGGCGCTGACCATGTCTGATCATGCTTAGATTACTGCGCAGGCCAGAGAGGTACACCTTTCCATCTGCAGAAATCAGGACATGACTGGCCTTCACACTCCTGCATGCAAAGAGGACAGAGAGAAAGCAGCCACAAACCCCCCTCCCAAGTCTCCAAAACTCTAGACCATATACTGAGTCCTAGGGCAGAGCAACAAATAATCTGGCAGTTCAGGAGAGTCAACGCTAACACGTGTAGAAGGTACAGCAACTTCAGCCCATGAAGATTTAATTTCTCATTCCTCAACTTAACCTGAAATCCAAGCAAAAGGCCAAAGGCTCTCAAACGTGTTGCTCATGGCCCAGTCTAGTTCAAGATGTCACGTTCTGCGCTAGGCTGATTTGGCTCCTACCTGCAAACATAATCTGGCAGCCTTTGGAGTGTGGGTAATGCTCTCCTGCAAGGTGTGGGAACAAGATGTCATCAGTGCCCTTCAGATCTACCTCTGCTGGCCCAGGCTTCCAATGCCACAACATTGCAAAGTATCTGATGCCATGAATTGTGTTCTGCGGCTACACTGTGAATCTGAGCCGGCTTCAATCCCATTTTAGTGGTATGGCTCTCAGCCAAGGAGCCCAGGAAACTGAAGTTCTACCAAGAGACTAGAACAGAGATGTCAAACCTAGTGCCCATCCAGGGCACTTAGATGGCCTACAAGGCAACTCCTGTCAAGAGCACTGCAGGGATCAGGCAGTTCAGAAGAACACTGGTCCAATACAGCCTGCCTTAGAGACATCAGACAACAAACAGCCTGTTACTCTGGTGCTTCTAGAGAACAGTACAGGGCACCGGACATGACATTAAAAAAAAAAAGAAAGTCTGGAGCAGTGCAGGAGCCCAAGGCAGCTGACAGCAATTTAAGTTAGTAGAGAAGCTGCTCTGGAATGATCTGCTGTGTGTGCTTCAGGAGCAGGACCTCTGGTGAAAGTAGCCTCCTTAGAGGCTTACACTGGTATCAACTGCCTTAGACTCCTGCACACCTCTCCAGCCAGTTGCAAAATTTTCTCTTGGCCTCATAGTAAGCCCCCCCCCCTTTTTCTTTTTTGCCCCACCCCCCGCCATGGCTAGTGGAAAACAAAGCTCCACCAGCTAGGTGGAGAGGTTTGCAGAGCACAGAGCAGCTGACATTAATGTAAGTCCGTATGGACACTGCTCTGGCTGGACCTGCTGCATGTTCTCTACTTGAGCTTCCTGATCCATCCCCCCTGTCCTCCTCCATGATTGGGCAAGGCCAGATGGGCAGGGACTGCCTGTATGAGGAGGTGATACTGTGTAGCTATTTTTCAAGATCAGGTGAGAAAAATACACCATCAAGGCAGATATGAAGACCCTAATTCAGTTTCAATGTAGTAATAATGCTTAATTATTACTATCAAGTGGTAGTCCACGCTACAGAATGCTTGCTCCACTGATTCACATATTGGCATTATCTTATCAAGACTTAGGCACAAACTGCCCTCAACTCAAACTTTTGCTTCACAAATTATATCTATGTTTGGGACAACATATGAATCTTAGGAACTTTCTAACAAAGCACGCTCAGAAAGACTACAGTTCCCGGGGCTTTTTTCCCCAGGAAGCCAAAATAATGAAACTGATTTCAGAACAGCTGAAGTTTGCTTTTTTCATGCTTAAAGTGCTACAACCTTGCTTACCTGTGAACATATCCCATATGGTGGATATAATCAAGAGCCTTCAATACACCTTGCAGTATATAAGCCATAGCTAGTTCACTCATCCCATCCATAAAATGGGTACAGATTAAATCTTTAGCAGAACCTGCAAAGAGAAAAGGTAGTGCAAGAAAGCCAAAACAGTTGTCTTTAAGAGTTGTTTCTCTTTATTTGTACAAGTTACCATGTGTTCTGTCCCTTGGCAAGGACGCAACTTCCTCCTTCAGGAAAGCTCCAGGATAGGGACTAAAATATTCCCTCTGATTTACCATAAGAGCCCAGAACGTCTGACGTCTTTGTACTCAGACAGGATTAAAATTCACAAAAGCCTTAGAGTATATTCTCCTTTATAAGAGGTATTTTTAACCTCAGAAATACCTGCGAGGAAGCAGAAACTGGAGAGCCCTACCTAGAATTTCATACCCCACACAGAACTGCACTCTGCCCCCAAGGTTAAAACCATTTTTTCTTGGAATGAGACTATGCCAGATATTCCAGAGTATAGAAGAGACTGAGAACAGAAGAGAACTGAGGAAAAACCCAGGCTGTACCTACCATAAGCCATGAAAGAGGTCACAACCCAAAGTTCATTGCTGACTATGAAGGCTGCTTTATATGGCACAAGGTTGGGGTTACTGAAGAACTTTGAGACATGAAGCTCATCCTAAAAAAAAAAAAAAACAATAATACAACCACAGATTCTCAGCTAATGTCTAAGAGAGCCAAATTAATACAGGAAATACACTGAGAAAACTGACTAGCCAACAAGCACACCCGTATTGCTTTAATTAATCAAGGGCTGTTGCAAGGTTGAGCATGAAAGCACCTAATTATTTTGCATATCATTTTATTTATTCATATGGGGCAGGTCTATCTGAGAGTATAAAACAGATCAGAAATAAATGAATCAACGTATGTAACTAACTGCAAAAATAATGTCACATTAATTTTGATCGTATGTTTTGCAAGTGGCAGGAAAGGTGCTAAGAGCAAACAAGTTGAGTACAACAATTAATAGAATACTGATAACACTGGCAAAAGAACATCTAACAGATTTGTTGGCCATCACTAGTGGTGATCTGTGTAAGCTGGAAGTATACGTCAGTATTACACATTAAACTTCCTCTGCCCTGAAAGGTACCCTTTCTTTGCCTAGGGAAAAACTACAGGGAATCCCTCTTATACTTTTATTTGGACTTTCAGCCTGCCCTAACACTGAAGGCTCAAGAAAGGTAAAAGTTGAAGAAATCTCATCAAAACGCATTACTATATTAAAACTGCTTCAAAACAGAACTTAAATATGGCTATGAGGTACAGCCATAAGTAGATCCAGCTAAGACCAAAACATGATGGGCTGTCCATGTGATCTGTTTTGGTGGTATCACCTACTGTAGATGGGACCCAGGCCCTCCTTACAAGAAAAGACTTGTAGGCTAGGGATGCTCTTCAACCTGGGCTTTGCTGCTGGACTGTCAGGTGGTGGCTGTGACTAGGATTCCTTCATATCAGCTAGAACTAACAGGAGCCCGAAACTGACAGGTCACTCAGTCTCAAAGATTAATCACTGTAACATGCATGAATTCGAAAAGAAAATGGAGAGGATCATTTTGTTGCTGTTGTTGTTCAGATGTTGTATGGCACAAACTAACATCAAAGGCACCAGTGTATTTTGGCTGGCATTGGGCAGAAATGCCAGTGAGCTGAGGCTTTTAAGAACACAGTGTCTTTCCCCCCCTTTTTCAACATCCAGCTTGATGAAGGGGTCTGGCAATCTTGAAAGCTTACATGCTATTTTGTGGCATTGTAGATGGGTCTTAATAAAAGGTAGGGCTTGGATTTGGACCAGTATGGCAGGTCAACAACCTTCGTAATATGCTGTACATTGGGCTATCCTTGAAGACCATTCAAAATTTCAGCTGGTACAAAGTTCTGTAACTTGCTTGTTGTCAGCAGCAGAGCTAAGGGAACATAGCTCTAATCCTGGCCATGCTGCTTTGGCTAAAAGCATGCCTCTGAGCTCTGTTCCAGGGGCAGACGCCCTAAGCAGCATGGGATCAGGAACCAGGTTTTGTGCATCTGAAGAAGCTCCTTCTTCCTGATGTTTTTTGACTGCTTGCTAAAAATGTCTGACTTTGCAGGTTAGATTAGTGAGCACTCTGAGCAGAGATATTTTTATCACACTTATGACATTCCCTGCAATAGGGTCTGCCTGAAACCACCTCGTTTAGCTTTCACTGGTGGAAGAATCAATTTTTTAAAAGAAATATGTATACTTCTCTAAAAAAGAAATTAAAAAGCAATGCTTCAGGTTACAAAACAATGCAACAACGTAAAAAGACAGTTCAAAAAGAACTCATTAATACTGGTATAGTTCCCTGTGGTGTTGACATTCATAGTTACATCACCCCACAGTTGCCTGAACATAACAAGACCTCTTCACACCTCATCATGCTACCTTCCCCTAATAAAGTAAAATCATTCTATTTTAGCTGTGTTTGCTAGTGGGTTTCCTTAAAAGAACGTAATAGCCACTGGGGGTTGCATTTTTGTTTACTGTTCAACAGCACACTGTTCTGCGTTTCAGAAAGGCAGTCTGTTCATTTTTAAATAAATAGAACAGAAACTGATATAAATCTCTACAAAAAGCTTGCTTGGACACAATACTCTTATAATACATGCAGAACACATCACAAAGATTGTACCAGTACAAAGATGGAAGCATTAAGATCAGTACTTTGCAAGAGATCATGGCTTAGACACAAAATTAGGAAGGCTCTCCTAATCTGAGAGCAGTTCAGCAATGGACGTTGTTGTGGAAATTCCATTCTTGGAGGCTCTCAAGGACAGGCTCTAATTGTCTATCTTGAATTTAGACAGGACATGACCATTGACACCCTCCAAGCTCTATGGTTTTATGAAGCCATCACTGACTGAGCTACAAGTTCTTTTGGTTCACACTTTCCCCATTTATACAGAATTACAAAGTCCTAAGGATGTGTCAGCAAACATGTCACTTGCTATGCAGTAAGCAAGACCATCAAGGCCTCTCTCTCCAATAAGCCAAGCTACCTCTGCATAAGACTGCTAACTCTACCTGCAAAAATGCCACCATTTCATTGGTACAGGTCTCTAAGTTGATCCTCCGAACAGTGACAAACTCTCCCGTAGGTTTATAACGTGCTAGATTCACAGTCATTAGATCCTCAAAGCCCTTCCCTGGAAAGATAAAGCCACCATCGTTAGAACAACTTCAATAACATCTTGAAATTTTGCTTGGTAGTTTTTAAACTATAGTGTCTTTTAACACGATGCACTGGCTTTTAACAGTTTTTGAGTACATACTGGTTTTAATCTGTTGGCCACTTATAACGTCTGTATCCTGCAGCTTTTTTTTGTTAGGCACCTTGAGTTTGCAGAGGTAGAGTATAAATATTTGAAATACCCCTCCCCCCTTAATGCAGATTATAGACAAATCCTTTCTGATTTCTATCACACATCTCTCCTGCATAAAATACCCGATTTGATTGGTTTTTCACATTTAAAAGCCACTGTTCTCCAATAATTCATTCAAGGGAACATATTTATTTGTATTTATTTAATTAATTTATAGTACCCCTTTCTCCCCAATGGGGACCCAAAGTTGCTTACATCATTCTGATTCTCATCCATTTTATCCTTACAACAACCCTTTAGATAAAATGCAGAATTCCGTGATTCAAACGTATAGTTTAAGAAGGCTCTTACAAATGCATACATGCATCAAAAATCCTTAACTTAATCATATATATATAGCCTCATGAACTGCGCTCACTTAAGACACTGCTCACACAGAGAACTAAAACGCCTTCCCATACAAATATAAGCTGGATCAGTCATGTTTAGTACTTGGATGGGAAACCTCCAAGGAAGACTGGAAGGAAGTTAGAAAAAGGCAATGGCAAACCACCTCTGCTCATGTCTTGTCTTGAAAAACTCATGGTCCTGGGGTTGCCATGAGTTGGCTGGGATTTGACGGCGTGCAATTATTGTATACAAGTTTTCTGGAAAGGTAGATTCTCAGGCACACACACAGAAGACCATTCAACAAGGCAACTCAAATCACAGACTACAGGTCAGGCCACAAAATCTGTTATAAGATCAAGGAATTGCCACTGTAGAAAAATTTTCTTATCACTCAGAACTATTGG
Organism: Gekko japonicus; assembly: GCF_001447785.1. Taxonomy (NCBI): domain Eukaryota; kingdom Metazoa; phylum Chordata; class Lepidosauria; order Squamata; family Gekkonidae; genus Gekko; species Gekko japonicus. The sequence continues at coordinate 70,681 of NW_015171594.1, read as the reverse complement.
CTCTGCTCACATTTCTTGTTTTTGTTTTGTGCTTGTGGCAGCACACTGAACTAGTCAGGTTTATGGCAGATTGACACTAGTGGCCTCATATCATCTGCAGAAGCTACCCTGTACTTGAGTTAGAATTTCACTCCAGCTTTTGATAGCCCAAGAATCATGTGGTAGGCAGAGCTTAACAATATGCCCCAGCAATATAAGAGGGGATGAGAACTGTGTACTGAACCAACTGATAGGATCTGAGCACTCCAGAATGAGTCACGTTTTGATAGTTGATAGTACAAGGTTGGAAATAGGAAGCTCGGAGTCAAAGAGAAGGGTTGCTTATCAGGAGTGTGAGTAAATATCTATAAAGCAGTGGTACTCACTTCTTGACCCACAGAGAACCACATTTGCAATTACCAAGAGAGCCAAGCAGCTACTGTATCCCGTGTGCCACAGATACAATAAAATATAACTATTAATATTAAATATATAACCATTTCTGTATCTGTAGTGAGGGGGAAACCTTCTCTTTCAGCCTTCTTGATTTCTTCCCAGCATCTCAGGTGAAAGAATGAGATTGCCAAGGTGACCAGAGGACAGTTAGTTGAACATGGAAATGGGGAGTAAAACCACCCCACCCATCCACTGCGGCCAGCTTGCTCTTTTCCTGTGTGGCTGTTGTGTGGGTGGTTTTACTCTGTCTTCTCTGTGGTCAGCTTGCTCTCCTTCTCACAGCTGCCTGGGTACTGGGGTGACTGCATAAACTATGGAGAAGGGAGAGAATTAGAGAGGATAAGCCCTTTACGCACATCCTCGGCAGAAGTCCTGCAATTCAGGGAGGCTGACAGTTTACCAATCCTGCAGCCTCTGCAGCAGTAACTGTTTCAACATGTGAACTACCTGCCAACCACACGCCCTACTCGGCAGTGGCCTTATCCACCTTTGTGAAACCTGGACTGAGTGCCACATTGGCATACAGTGCTCAGAAGTGCCACAGATGGCATCTCAAAGAGCCACATGAGGCTCCCAAGTCATTGAGTATCATTCTTGTAAAGCCAGATCTTTGGTTAATTTCCCACATTTGGGTAACAGTGAAAAAAGGAGTTACAGTATTCCAGTGGGGTTCACTGGGTCTAGCATTAAACTAAGCAGTAGAATGCTGCATGTATACATTATAAACATAATGAACATCACAGTTCCCATAGTTTTCTGAAATGATGAGAGCTATGGATTGAGGCTGGGAAGGTATAGGGGCTCATCTTTGACTTTTGCCCAGGACCCAGAATCATGAAGACCATCCCTGACCAATTGGGAGCCTGTGTAGGTAGAACAACCCAGGAGAGACAGGATTCCCATGACCTAATCCATTCAGCATTTGGGTTTCAGCCTTCTGTACCAATCATAGTTTCTGGACACTCTTGAAGGGCATCCCTACATCAAGCTCATTGCAGTAGTCTAATTATCTAGATGTTACTGGGGCACACACCACAGTGGCAAGTGGTTTTTTGTTTTTGACCACGAAAGGCTGCATCTGGATCACCAGCCAAAGTTGGTGAAAGATGTTCCTAACCAGTGTCGCCACCTGCTTATCCAACAACAGACATAGGAGACCCAGCTCCCCAAGCTATGAATTTACTTCTTTAACTACTGTAAAAGAACAGCATTCTTCAGTTCATAAAATCAGTAGATCAGTATTCTGTGGAAGTGCTTTTCTTGGACTGAAAACTTACCTATTACATTCAGTAGCTCATACAGACTGCTATCTGGCAAATAACTGCTCATAATGTCCCTTTTGGGCAAATGCGCTATTGACTCAATGCTTGCTTCATTAGTCTGGAAAAGTACAAAAGAAAAGTAAATAAGAAAGAACTCAAACACAGAGAAGCAGCTAGGTAAAAAAAACAACAACTTTTTATATAGGAAAATCTTACATATGCTAAAAATGGCAGGATATGGTTGCTCAAAGGAGCTTTTGCTCACCTGAGATAGCTTCCCCTTTGAAATTTCTCTATGGAAGAGAGTCTACTGTAGGCCCTGATTGCAACACATGCAAAATAGCAACTTTAACATCTCCCATCTTATCTCTGCATGTGATTCTAGCAGAATGTATTACCAAGGTGGTTAGCGAGGGTGGAGCACATCTTTAATGGAAGCTGAATAACACATGAACAACAGATGAAGCTGCCTTATACTGAATCAGACTGCTGGTCCATCACAATCAGTACTGTCTACTCAGACTGACAGAGGGTCTCCAGGGTTTCAGGCAGAAGTCTTTCATATCACCTACTCCCTGGTCTTTTACCTGGAGATCCCACGAATTGAACCTGGGACCTTCTGCATGCCAAGCAGATGCTCTACCACTCAACCACAGCCCATCCCCTCTGGGGTGAGCTTCCATTTCTCTTTTATAAACACATTTAGCCCATTGTTTAGCTTAAATTCCTGTCCACAAAAATTTAGTACAAAAGTGAAGAGTACAAGTGAAGAGTTTAGTACAAAAGTACAAAAGGGAAGTACAAAAAACTTCCCAAGAATAAAGTATTATATTGAACCTTAAAGATTAACACTTTCTTGTGACAAGAATACAGAGTACAGTCCACTTTCTCAAGCATAGTTTCTCCAGGAAGAGGAGCCATAGCATACGCTAGAGTACCTGCCTTGCTTGCAGAAGATTCTCAAGGCTTGTCCAGGCAGAAAGATCTCTGACAGTAGGGCGGGCAACTATCCGTAGCTTACACTATCAAGGGCAATGCTTGCCACAGTAGATAATGCTGGACTGGATGGACCAATGGTCTGAAGTTACAATGAATGCATTTACAGTGTACACTTGATTTTTCTTTATACGGCTAGTAAAAAGGAATTTCATAAATTCAAGGCTGCAATCTTGAGGAGATGGTTGGCAGTAAGTCCAATTAAACCCAGTGGGGCTTACCTCTGAGTAAATATGCATATGATCAGACTGAACATCACTGAAACTCCCTGACCATTGGGTTTAGAACAGTTTTTTGAGGCACAAAACAGCAATGGGCTGAGAATGAAATCAGCTATAGGCCTAGAAATTATGCCACCTTGAGCCAAGAGGAAAAACAATGTATAATATTTTAATAAGAATGATACCATTAAAGGTACAGTGAAGCAAGCCTTTCCTTAAAAGGTCATTGCCAGGACGACAAGCTTCCGGGATGCTGCTGAACTGTGTTTTATAAACAAAGAGCATTTGTTTACTTGCAATGCAATCTGATAATGTTATTCCAGTCCAGGGCTTAGACTGGAGTCACTCTGCACTGGTAATATCCAAAAATACCTACTATTCTATTAACTGACTTTCTACTGTATCCTTTGCTACCCCTCTACTGACAACCTAGAATTCTTTTTTGCAATCCCTATTAAAAAACAGAACAAAACTGCAAATCCATTACAAATGTGGTATGTTTCTAAATTTCAAAGTAGAAATTAGCATGACAAACTCCATTTTGAAATTTGGATTCTATGGTATGGAATTCTCTGTAGTTTCCAAATCTGAATGGGAGGGTGTTTTCATTTGTTTTTAAATTTCCAATTTATTTCAGCTCTACAGAAGTGACATGTTTAATTTCCATTATTTCTGGTAAAAGGACTAGGAACAAGAAAGATCTCGCCTTGGAACACCAGAAAATCAATGGAAATACAGGATGAGGTGGGCTCATCCATGTTCTGATCTCTGTGTCACATCTTCAGGGGTTGCTGGCTGCCTTCTGTTTTGGACCCCTGACAATAACACCTCCTCCCATATTGATACTTGCTTTGATTTTGGTGTAAGGAGACATGTCTGTCCCTTTTTAGAGTTCTTCCTTTCTAACAGGCATTCATCTCTCTTTAGGACACAGAGGAGTCCTTCAGCCAGGGGTCTCTTCCTCCATGAAGTGTCTTGTATGGTATTGTTCCTTCACATGGCCTTTCTGGACACCTTCCATTCCTCCATTAAGTCCTCTTGAGACTGTGCCAGAGCCTTCTGGTCCGCAGAAGGGCTGGTGCCAGAAGTTTATATTTGCCCAGTTCTTCAAGGTGTAGGGGAGTTGCATGGCTCCCACAACTGCTCCCATTCACACAACACTTATCTAATTTGCAGCATGATTTCCTTTGCATGCCTATCAAACACACCCACACACCCACGCACATGGTTTTTTACTTCAGCTTGTAAAGTTTAAGTGTTCTTTGTGGAGTTAAAATAATAAAAAATAAACTGTGAAGAATGTCCAATGTTGGAGGGAAATGATAACTGCTTGCGGGGAGGGCGGGGTACAAATTGAATATATAACAGAAAAGTAGAACTTTGGAACAATGACAGTTGCTAACTGGCAGTATTTTAAGGCTCATTTACATGTTGGCCTCCATACATCCACATGTTCTTACACTCCAGTCCTCTTCTTCTGCTGGCAGGAGGTACAATGCAAGTTCAGGATGTTATGCCAGGTGTAACAAGCTAGCTAAACTCTGAGCCTATTTGCTTTCATCTGGTTTAGAGACAATAGCTTATGCTGGAAATGATCAGCTGTATATGGGATGGAGGGCAAGAAACCAGGGGAATGAAAGATGTAGAAAAGAGCACAAAAGAACACAGACATGGGAAGCACTGTGTGTGGCATCATGAAAAGATACTCAAAGGTCAGCAAGAGGGCTTACTTTGATTCTAGAGCAATTCCTTTTTCTACTGTTAACTCTGTAGTTCATTCAATAGTTCCAGAACTGCACAAGGCACACAATGTAGCTCACTGCAGTTGTTGTGCCTCCAAAAGGATGGGGTATGGTAGAAAGAGGAAGTGGCTTCTGATAACTCTGGACCACAGGCCACAGCTATCATGGAACGCAAAGCCAAGCAGAGCTGGCATTTCAGGCCTGCAGCAGTGACACCTGGCCAGCTTGCACAGGCAGCAAAATCTCAAAACACACCAGTCACAAAGGGGGAAACACAGCAGTACTTCACACACAGCAACACCAGCAAGGGGCATGCTTAGCGGGAGTGCCAAACAGGTAGGTGTCTCAAGGGTCAGAAAACTGGCTAGGCAGCTGGGACTCTTGCAGCTCTAGCCCTTCCGTGGAAAGGTATCAGGGAATTATGAAGTGCCAAAATTAACTCCCTTAGATTCAATTTTGAATGCAGAAAGAACAGGGTAGGTTTTGCTTTGACTTTTCAGCAGCTGACAAGCCAACTCATTTTTTTTTAAATCTCCCTGTCTGAGGAAGCATTTTATCAATTCAAAATAATAAAGAGATCAATCATACGGTCACAGAAACAGTACTGTGGACTACTGGCGGGAACAGCCATCTGAAAATCCAAAACTGGGAATAAAATATTCATGCCACACATCAATAGCCGCTTTCCTAAGAAAAACCTTGTTCCCATGCATATAAAAGTGAACACATTAAACGTACAAGCAAGGGAGGGCTGAATGCCAACAGGGAATAGGAGATACCCATGCAATGGGCCACACCGCGATCTACACAAGGTCACTTACTTTTCTCCGTGAGTCACCTGGAGGCTGCTCTGCAGTAAAGAAATGAATGGCTCAACTCTCTGCATATGTTTTAAAGCCTGTAACTTAAATCAGTGGTACTCACTCTGTGGCTTGCAAACAGCCACATCCCATCATTACTGACAGCTGAAAGAACCACGTGGCTACTGTATGCCCTGTGCTGTGCACCATACTGCTACGTACATTAGAAAACATCAGTATTAATATTATATATGTGACTATAAAATTTTTAATTACCAGACTACATCTGTGCAGGTAGGGTTGTCTCTTCTCACTACTGCT
>NW_015171594.1:58766-64894 GCF_001447785.1 Gekko japonicus | reverse complement strand
TGACGTGAGGGGAAGCACTTTCCTTGTGGGCTTCCTGCTGTCTCCTCAGCATGAGACACAGCAGGTCAGGCAAGAGAGTGAGGTTGAGAGAGACAGGTGGCATCTCAAAGATCCACACAGTAGTCCTTGAGCCACTGAGTATCACTGATTTAAATCAACAAAAATCACCTTTGTAACTGACAGCTCTCTTTCCTAAATATGTTTCCCTAACTTTCTTAGCAGCAACAAAGAAAGTTACATATCTGGTCACATACCCCTATCAACTAATAAACAAACCATTCCATCCCATGGGTTATTGATAAGAGATTCTTAATTAGAAGAAACGGTTCTCAAGAATCATTATACAAAAAGACATTGTTAAACATATGTAAGACCCTCAGGTGCAAGGCAAACTATAACACAAACAGTGGATAGGTGCATTTACCGACTTGGATTTTTAATTTATAAGCTGATGAGACCATACACTAAGCACTGCTCACAAAGACTGCCCCCCCCCAATCTAACAAGAGGGTTCATGCGGAACAGCATTATATTAACCCCTTGTACTTATGTGGTGGCTCAAGTGGTTAAGACGCTGAACTGCAGGCTGTGGAAGGTCAGTAGTTCAGCAGTTCGAGACCCAAGTTGCCGCATGACGGAGTGAGCTCCCGTCTCTAGTTCCAGCTCCTGCCAACCTAGCAGTTCGAAAGCAAGAAATTGCAAGTAAATAAATAGGTACCACTTCGGTGGGAAGGTAACAGCGTTCTGTGCGCCTTGGTGTTCAGTCATGCCGGCCACATGACCACAGAAACGTCTTCGGACAGTGCTGGCTCTTCAGCTTTGAAACAGAGATGAGCACCGCAACCCTAGAGTCGGACTCGACTGGCTTTCGAGCAAGGGAACCTTTACCTTTTACTTATGTTATTCCTTGCACTTACCTCCTAGCAGTTCCAGCTCCCTCAGGCCCTCAACAATGAACTTCTCCGACACCCACCGCTAGAAAAGAAACCCCAAAGAAGTGAGACCTAACAGAAGATGACAGAATTTTATTTTACCACAGAAAGAAACCTATGTGACTTATTGACTTAAAAGCCATAATAGAGTGAAGAAAAACAATTTGCACATTTCTGCCTCAACAGCAACATCCAACAGCCTGGCTTTGTATTAGCAATGCCCAAGGGTGAAGCCTCTACATTCTTCTTCACTGGTATACACTAAGACTTGAACATCTGCTTTACATTAGCTTCCCCTTTAGCAAGCAAACCCAAAGCAGCTGAAGCCAGTTCAGTCAAATCACAGTGAAACATGTAAGGCTTAAGTTAGGGCCAAACTACGGTACTTGTGACATGCGCAGTCACACTTGTCACCCTGTCCACAGTACATGGGGGGAATTCTAGCGTTTATATCAAAAAGAGCTCACTGCTGCCCTGAAGTCCCCTTCCCTGACTTCAGGCATTTCCCCCCAGGATGCCCCCAAAATCAGAAGCTGAGCCTGGAATGGCAGAGCACAGGGATGTAACGCAATGGACAAAGGAGGATTAATAGCATTTGCCTACAAACCTCTTAATGATTAAAAACACCCGCACAGCTTTGTGAGTGGAACAGATAGGTCGACAAAGGTGTCCGTCTGGGGCCAAAAGTCACGCTATGCCAACCTCTGGTTTGGCCCCTAGTTTCAATGGGATTTTATCACAGCTAGAGATAACTGGACTAGGGCTACAGTATTTTGAGACATAACGTTCACCACAAGAGAAAGCATTCATTTCTCCTACTGAAGCTCCCACTCTCGCAAGTATTAAGTTAGGTAAATGGACTAAGAACAATAAAGCAGTTAGTATACTGAAAAAAATGCTTTAAGTTGGTGAGGAAGAGAACTGGATTTAGGCCTGGAAGACATGAGTTATAATGTTATCAATGCCATGGACTGATCATATTCAGGCTGCACTACTAGTACTGAAGCTCCCACTCTCGCAAGTATTAATTCAGGTAGATGGGACTAAGAAGAATAAAGCAGTTAGTTTACTGGAAAAAAATGCTTTAAGTTGGAAGAAAACTGGATTTAGGCCTGGAAGACATGAGTTATAATGTTATCAATGCCTTGAAGACAATTCAGAAGCTAAAGAAGAATGCTGTATAGGCATCTCTTATACAGAACATATTACACCTGTCCTGAGATAACTGCACTGGCTGCCAATTTGCTTCTGGGCTCAATTCAAGATGCAGGTTTTGACCTTTAAATCCTTGAATGGGTTAGGATCATGGTGCCTAAGACTGCCACCTTCTAAAAGTCCCTGCCCATTAATGAAGACATCTGTCACAGGCTCTGTATCATTTTCCATCTGAAAAAGGAACAACCCAGTCTGTTACTAAGAAGAGGAACCTTTTCTGTCATAGCTCCTCAGCTGTAGAATGCACTGGACTAGGTATGGTTTGGTGTCAGGTAAAGACATTTTTTTCACCTGGGCCTTTTCTTAAATGGTGGGATTAGTTACCGTTTGCTACCTTGGCTTTATTTACTGATGATCCTATTGCCTGTAGTAGAATGGTTTCAGGTAACTCTCTTCTCAATCTGCTTAAATTTTGTAGTGCTGTAGTGTGAGGTCTTGTTTTTAGTATAACTTCTGGTTTAGACTGGTCTTGAAGTGACTTTTTGATGGAGTCTTAACATTTATTCTAGTTCTGTAAACCACTTCAAAAGCCTTTAGACTAAAGGACAGAATATATACTTATTTTCAATAAATAAAACTAAATAATGGACTGAAAGAACTTGGGCAAACTATTAACAGCCTGTTTCCCATCTGTAAATGAAGATACCTACTCCACAGTGTTATTGTTGTGAGCAAATAAAATAAAGACTTTAAACTTATTTTTCAAAGCAAAGATGACAGAAAATATAAATATTATTGCTACTTAAAGAGATGTTTAGTAAACAGCCAGCATAGTGTGATGGCTGGAGTGTCCAGTTAGGATCTGGGAGATCCAGGTTTAAATCCCCACTCTGTCATGAAAGCTTACTGTGTGATCTTGGGCCAGTCACACAATCACAGCCTAACGTATCTTACAGGGCTGTTATGAAGGTCTAACAGAGGAGGAGTGGTCACCCTGAGCTCTTTGGATGAAGGGCAGGTGTTTATGGATTTTTCAAACCTGCCAGCATGTTTCTTTCTCTCAATCACAGAAAAAAAAGCTGGTGACCTGCCTTCTCTTTCAGTTGGCCAAGTCCTGCCCAATAGTTGTGAGCACCAAACAGACCATTGACTTTACAGAAGGCAAATGACATGAACAGCCCTCCAATTCCTAATCTGTCCTGGTAGTCAAAGTATACACAATAAATCAAAACAAAAATATGGATGTTTAAAAAACATGGCATTTCACATCCACAAGGGACATTCACAAATGCCACTGTCTAGGTGGCAATAGGAGTCATCTCACTGGAACTGTCCCATGTGAAAAGATCTGTCCCATGCTCAAAGTTTCGATCTAAATAAGCTTACTGGCTGCAACCTGATCCCAAACGTATTTGCTTCCTGGTAAGTATGCTTAATATTGCAGTCATGTTTGAGATAGCTCCTTACTGACAGTGCCATCCTAAGTAGAGTTGAAGTCAATGGGCTTAGAAGGGTGTAACTCTGTTTAGGATGGTAAGGCTCTGATCAAGGCACCAACCTGGAAAGGAAAAACACAGTGCTCATTAATAATTCCTGAAAGTGTTGGACACTCACCCTAATTTGTTCTGGTTTACTTACAAGAAAAGACATGGAATCCAGACTTGATGATTCTAGTCCACAGGTATGAAATGTTTAAAATAATCCTGATGACAGAAACAAAAACAGAATTACAAAAAACTGAAATCAAATCTGATGCTTCTACTTTGTTCTTACAACCATAGGAAAATGATGACAATTGATAAAGCATGATACCAGCTACATTTGCTAGTCAATCATGAAAAAGAAGCCAGCACTGCATACTGGACCAACATTAGAGTACCAGGTTCAAATGAGTCTTCAATCATAAAGCTCACTCTCATACAAGCTACATTTCAGTTTCTAGTTATTCATTTTACTAGTCATTGGGAGGGAAGGAGGATGCATCTGTATATACTCTATATCAGAGCCACAAGTGGCTTTTTTTGATGTGCCACCTATGACTCTTCTAAGTACCATTCCCCAATATGGTGCCTGCCCCATGTTTTAGAAAAGCAGGCAAGACCTCTCCCCAGCAGGCCTTGTGGTTGGTTCACAGCTTGAAACAGCTGCTACTAGAAGAGGAAAATCTCTGAACCACCCAGAAGCACAGAATTCAGGTCAGGGATGGAAGTCAATGTAGCTTATTTTGTTGATAATATTTGCCAGTATCGCTCTCTGAGAGCAACAGAGTTAGTACGACAGTTCTACATGTTATGAATGTAACAATGTATGCTGAAAAAATCTCTTGATGTCCAAAACTGGAAATAAAACATTAATCATTATATAACTATTCTTAAAGTGTGCTACAAAGGAAATGCTCAACAGATCCGCAAAATGGAGCTAGAAACAAATGGAAGGATTTTTCTACAAACCTAAAGTCCCAGGCTCACAGAAAAATCTTTAAAAGCAAACAAGCATCAAGGGATTAAAACTCCACAAAATAACAGAAACCATACCTGCAGCTTAATGAAAAGAATGCCAACTCTCAGTGGTTCTTATGTATCTACAACAATATTGCAAAGCCTTGGTTTCTGTAAAGTGTAAATAGGCCTGGACACCCCCCCCCTCCCAATCTATTGTAATATCTCCTGATGGTGGAGGATGGGAAAGAGAGAAAGAAACAGGCCCAGCAGTTGCAGCCACCACTGTGAAACTTGGCCTAGCCCTGGTGTGCAACAAAGGCCGGCCCAAAAGCAGTAGCAACTGAACCTAGCAGCCACCCACAATATCTCCCCCCCCCCACACACCCCATAGAAATCTAGGGCACAGCCACATTTAAAAAATATAGAAATATATAGATTTAAGAAATATAGAAATAAAGCAATCTAGGGCCCAGCCACATTCAGAGTGTATGTAGCCAAAGCCAGCTAGTAACTGTGCCCTTGAAAGAGTAACTTCAGCCCCTCAAGGAGACAGACTGGGGGTCAAGTCCCCTTAAGTTCAACGGGTGAGGGCCCTCAATCACTCTCTCTCTCAGCCTTTCCCACCTCACAGGGGGCTGGTGAAGGTCAAAGAAAGGAGACAACCTAGACTCTTTGCAGCGAGGCTGGATTTAAAAAAAAAAGTTATCCCATCAGTAAAATACAGAACGGATCCGAACTCGCTCATGAAAGACCCAGCTGCACAGGAGCGGAGGGCTTCTCACGACGGAAGGAAAGGAGTCGCTTTCCCCCCCCCCCCCCAGCCGATGTGACAGTTTTGAAGGGCGAGGAGGACAGCCCCCCCTCTTTCCCCCCTGCGACCCTGAAGAGCCAGGCCGCGCATTCACACGACACAGACGGACTCCACACCACCCGCCACCAAAGTCGTCGGGGACCCGGGGCCCGAGATCTGGCTGGAGAGGGGGGGGGCGACGCGACTGAGGGGCCCCGGCCACACTCACCCCCTCCCAACGCGCTCAACCAGGCCGGCCGGTTGCTCTGTTTCCAAGGCGACCGGGAGGGAAAGGAGGCGCGCGCGCTCCCGAGGTCCTTGCCTTAGCCACTGGCAACTTCCCGCAGGGAAGACAACGCGAGCGAGCGAGTCACCCGCGGAGCGGCTCGGCGCAGTCTCGTTGGTTGCTCCGGTCTGTGGGCTGGTGGGGGGCGGAGCCCGACGGAGGAAGGGAGAGCCAATAAGCAGCTGGGGCTGTGCCCCGGAAGTGGCTCCGGCACCGGAAGAACAGGGAGACTGTACTCTACTCGGGGTGGGGGGGGACCGCTTTCTGCGTTTTGTCCGGTCCGCAGTCCGCCTGCGACAAGTTCTCTTTGCGTGCCATCCGACATCTTCATTTGTGCTCTGAAAAGCGCCACCTTCTTCGCTTCTGATCTGCTGCAGAGAGGGTTGCCATGTCCTCCATGGCCACCGGCAGGGGATGGGATATGGGGCGGCGGCGGTAGGGTTTCCAGATACAGGTTGAGAAACTCCTGGAGATTTGGGGACGGAGCCTGGGGAGGACAGGGGCCTCATTGGGGTATAATGCTA